>NC_143581.1:133639485-133869987 GCF_048544385.1 Mastigoproctus giganteus | reverse complement strand
GTTTCAGTCCTGTCGTGGTCAAATATTCGGTGCAGGCTTTGGTGCGGTGAGCTGCAGCATTATCGTGATGGAGGTACCAGGTGTCCATTCTTGACTTTGGCTGCAGGTTCTTCATAGATCCAATGACTTTAGGCAGGCATTGTTCAGTATACCACTTAGCTGTGACTGTCTTCTGCGTGTCCAAAACGACACGTTCCACAATTCCACTTGATTTGAAAAATACAGCTATCATTTTCTTGATTTTCTGACAATTACGGGTGTGTCGTCATCATCAAAGACCCAAACTTTGTTTTGAGCCTTGGTCGGCAGATCATAATAGTACAGCCAAGTCTCGTCACCTGTCACGATGTTGTTCACATACCGAGATTGTCCCTTATCAAACTTTTTTAACATCTCCAGGCACCAAGTCACACGTCGTGTCATCTGCTCTTCAGTCAGTTGATGCGGCACCCAGAGAGAACAAAGTTTCTTCACGTGCAAATGATCTTGCAGAATCAAACGAATTGCTGGTGCATTTAGGCCCAAAGTATCCTCTATCTGTTGGTAGGTCACTAGCCTGTTTTCGTCAAGCATTTTCCTCACAGCAGTAACGTTTTCTTCCGTAACTGACGTTCGTGGCCTTCCCGGCCTCTCAGAATCCTCCAGAGTGAAATTTCCCCTTTGGAATTCTCTATACCACCTGAATATCGTTGTACGATGTGCACAATCATCATCTGGTGCAAGAGTCATTTCTTCTAAAAACCACGCACGAAATTATACTGCAAAACTGTCCTTATCTCATTTCGTGACCACGATGCCATCGCAAGCACTTTACACTCTCACTACTAATGAATAACTGAGCCCATCGACTTGGCGCGGCGTCTACTATGCACATATGAACATGTCTCAACATGCAGCAACAAGCAGCTTCCTGTGATTCATTGTTGCGTCATATTGCAAAACTTTCCTAGTACCCTTTGTACATTGTCACGTTGGTCTCTAGATTTGTTACTGACAAAATGTGTTGCAATACAAGCTCTGTAAATGACAGATAGTTTAAGCATTTGTGTTAGTTTGTGTCGTTTAGTGTTGGGTTATATTGGTGTGTTGTTCATTTGGCATTTATTTGCCTGGGCCCCTAGTGGGATCACATATTTCTGTCTACCACCTTGGGTAGGCATCCGGATGCAGTAGGAGAAATATTCTGGTGGGGGGGGACCCTGGACTGCACCTGAGTTTGCCAGGGAGGGCCCAGTAAAAACACACACACACACACACACACACACACACACACACACACACACACACACACACACACACACACACACACACACACACACGGAACACGTGGAAGGGGTGACAATGGAGGGAGCAGAGCAAGGAGGTTAGGGTGGACGATAGGAAGGCTTCCCTTTAAGAAGTAGGAAGTTAAAGGAATGGAGGGGCACTCCTGTGGTAGAAGCAAATCTTCATGTGGGGGGTCTAGTTAGAAAAGTAAAATATTAGTGGTAGTAGGGTCCACCAGGTGAAAAGTAGGGATGGGAGAAGGGAATATGGATAATTTGGAAACAAAACATAAGGCCGGGGTGCCCTACGTTTGGGGGGAGGGAAGATTGCATTGATGACAGTGGTCCTTCATGAATAATCCCACACTGTCCAGAGCAGCTGTAGTTGATGTCAGCATATCCCATGCCATGCCACAAATTAGAGGGCATGATGTCAGCAATGCATTGGGTCCTGCATAGCTTGCATCACACTGCATTCCAATTTTAAAGGGGGATCCTGCTGGAATAACACACACTAACAATTTATTCATCTCAAGAGTGACTTGAGATCTGCAAATTGAACAGAAGTTAAATTAACAGAAGTTCTTCGTTAAGTTCTGCGAATTGCAACATCCGGAGACTAGGCACCTGCGAGGTGATCTGATTGAGGTGTATAAGGCCTTGAATGGTTTGAGCAGGCTCAATTCTGATGAGATTCTTTCTTTTGCTCAGATTATGAACCTAGCCAGCAGGTTGTCGATTGCTGGAACAAACTTCCACCTGTCTTTGTGGAAGTTGATAGCTTAAATAAATTCAAAGAGGAACGGGACAAATGTTTAGAGGGAATGGATGTGTGAAATGTTTGTTTTTTTTTTTTTTGGCTAATGCTACTTTCTTAAGCTTGATTTCTTACATCATATGCCTCTACTAATGCTAGTAAACAGCTATCATACTAACAGTTATATTGTACACACTTATTTTTTTCTTTTTTATATAAGCTTAAATAAATAATTTTTTTGTTTATACTCCAGAGCGACCACACGGTCAGAGGAGTTTACAAGATCGAGAGAATTCAAGAAACAGCACTGTATTTAGCAGTCCTGGGTTTGAACTCCAGCCACTCAAAGCATGTAGCCTTGCGATTACCACTTAGCTATGGCCTTGGGAGACCCATCCCCAGGGTAGTCTGGTTTCTAACAGTACACGGCACTCACTCATTTACCTTGTGTCATCCATCGTCACACATTCAGACAGGCACAACTGCTACCTTAATGAAGACATCTACCAAGACAGCACTTTTTTTTTTTGACAAAAACACAATGCATCATACGGTCACTGCATAGTTCATACATGTGACTAAGCCTTACTCTCATTTGTACTGTGTTACCTGGAGATGACATATAGAATGCACACGGATTCAGGCTACAACAGTCAACACATATGGAATATTCTCATTCAATCCTCATTTATGCACATTCAACCCATTCATAATAGTACCCGAATGAAACTGTCACACACACACACTTGATTGTTTTTCTCTCTCTCTCTCTCTCTCTCTCTCTCTCTCTCTCTCTCTCTCTCTCTCTCTCTCTCTCCAGGTTAAGTGGACTCATTTTTCACCCAGCATATTTGCTACACACACACGTACATGTATTCATTTATTTTAGTATGCCGTTCATGCTCAATCCCTAATTTTATGACGTGCACAGGTACAAAAAACATAATACTTACACAACTCCTCCACCATATGCACTTGCCTGCACCCATACACATACACTCACTTATATACATACTATTTATACACCAATTCACTTGCATTCATAAATAGAAATAAAATACTGTAATTAAGTGGCATACAAGAAAAATCATACACGTTTTACATAAACTAATATGTTATTAAGCACACAAAGAATTCATTATAAAGAGTATGTACAATATTAATTAAAGAATAAAGCATTAAATTTCAGGGGTATCATTATATGGACACACATACATTAATAATACATTGAAAATAATATGAATGACAGGACCAATAAACTGTGGCGATGAGCAGATGCTCATCTCCGTGGTTTATTGGTCCTGTTTTGCTGATTAGTAACCATCTGTAAAGATGATAGTTGGGGTAGTGATATAAGACATAGGGCCAGTTCTCATCAGTGCCACGGGTACATTTTGGATTCTGTGTGGGGCCCAGTTTACATAATTTTGCATTTAGGAAGCCATGCCTGTCAGCAAAAATGTAGTAAACAAGTCTGCTGCAAACTAGGATGGCAGTTTAGAGGAGGCTAGAGTAATCTGTGGGAGGAATCTCCCACTGATTACTTCCCCCCCCCCTTGTCTGTTTGATCCCACTTGTCTTGCCATTGCTGTTTGGGATCAGCTGTGAGGTCTTAAGTATATTTCTAGAATGTTAGTAGGGATCTGTCTTTTAATTCTGTAATTAAGTCCTCTTCTTATTGTTTCCAGGTCTAATGGCAGTGCACCAGCCTGAACCTGCAGAGCAGGGATACTGACAGTGCAGCACACAACCCTAGTGATTGTTAACAGTATGACCCACTGGATGGAACCATTTTAACTTGGTTGACAGATTACTAAAAATTATAGAAATCTTATAATATCGTGAATAATTATAGAAATCTTATAATACCGTGATTGGAGATGTGCACTTCTACTTCCTTGGGCCCATTTTAAAATCAAATCCGTTAAATCACCCTTAACACCCTCTTTAATTTCCTTCACTCTACCACCTAAATGATTTAATTACCATTCTTTTCAAAAAATTATTGCAGATTTATTCAAAGGTGAGTACTGTTTTTTAAGCACTTGCTATTTCATATTTTACTTGGTTGATAGCTAACAACGTCCTGGGGAACCATACTCCAGCCTCATAGGTTATTACTGGGAGAAAGATAGCCTTGTAAATGAGTAGAAGGGTCTTCCTTTTTTAGATCCCAGTTGTAATTCTAGCTATCATGTTTACATAGCTTCTCACTTTATTTCCAAAATATTGAGAATGAGGGTAAAAAAGTTAGTTTGGAATCAAAAATGACTCGTAGTTATTTTAACTCAGTTGTATGGGCTATTGTTTTGTCTGAGATTTCTAACTGTGTTGGTCTTCATATGTTCAGTTTTCCTTTAAGTAGAATAGATTTGGTTTTAATATTGGATATAACCAGTTTGTGAGTTCCTGTCTAGCCCTCCAAAAGGTTCAGAGCATGATTTGCCTTTTCCTCTAGGGCCCTTCTGGTGTTATGCTTTACAAGGAGAACAAGGTCATCTGCAGAGACGACCTTGTCCACCTGGCCTATGTCTGCCTCCAGGTCCAGCACCAGGTTCCAGAAACGGACCCAGCACTGAACCCTGGGCCATCCATGGGTAACATTTTCTCTGTATCTACTGAATTCTCGTTTTAATTATTATTTTCCTATTTTTAAGATAATCTGTAATACAGTTGTACAGGTTTTGTGTGACATCAGCATGATGTATTTTCCTGAGAATGCTGGGTTACCATAATGTATCAAAAGCACCAGCAAAGTCAATTGAAATAGCCAGCATATAGTTTACCTGAGTGGTTTGCATTGCTTCTATTAGTTTTTGTTGCATCCTCAGTCGAATGTTCAGGTTTCAAGCCAAACTGTTTATTTTTGGAGGTCTGCATTCAGATAGTTTCCAGGTGGTACAGTATTAACCTTTCCAATATCTTGCCCGATACTGGTAACAAGGCTATTGGTCTGTATGACTTTAGTTTATTTCTAGGTTTTTGCAGATTTATTTCTAGGTTTATTTCCTTAGCATTAATAGGCTAATTTCCATGAGTTAGGAAATATGCCTCTGCTTAAACAGTTGTTGAACAGTTGGAGGATATACTGTGGTTGGCTTTTAACAATAACCTTTACCATTTCAGGTTCTATAAGATCATGACTGAGCAGTGCTTTTCTTTGGTCCTGCTGATTGCATTATTTAATTCTTCTATTTTAAATGGAGGTTCTATAATAGAATAAAAGTAGGCCTCATTCTCATTGCATATGCTGGCTTGATCAGAAGTGAGAGCTTGGTCCTCAGTTGGAAACAGAGTGTCATATATATTATTGGCAGGGTTGTTAATGACAGTAATGGCAGTGCGCTACTGCAACAAGACTTATAGAAATTTTGGGCAGATGGGCTGAGAAGTGGCAACTGAAGTTTAACATTGGCAAGTGCAAAGTACTGAATATGGGTAGAAGTAACCCCAGCGGAACGTACCAACTGTGTGGTACTATACTTAGGGTGGTAGAAAAAGACCTGTAGTGATTATGCAGTCAGATTTGGCATTTTCTGAGCAATGCAGACAGGCTGCCAGAGCTGGTCATGGGGTATTGTAAAAGATATAGGGGAATTTTTGCTAGCAGGGAAAAGGAGGTGATTATTCCTTTGTATAAGGCAGTGATCAGGCCACGCCTTGAGTACTGCATTCAGGTCTCGAGGCTTCATTTTGGTAAGGATGTCATGTTGTTCAAGCACGTACAGTGAGGGGCAACGAAATTGGCGAGGGGAACAAAGGAGTCTTACCAAGAAAGGCTTAAGTTCTGCAAATTGCAGTGGCTGGAGACTAGGCACCTGCGAGATGATCTGATTGAGGTGTATAAGGCTCTGAATGGGTTTAGTACGCTGCATTGTGATGAGATTTTTCCGCTTGCATAGATTATGAACCGGAGGGGGCATGAATTCAAATTGAGGAAATTCAGTTGTAGAATAGATGTGTGGATATTTGCCTTTAGCCAGCAGATGGTTATTTTCTGGAACAAACTTCCATCTGTCGTTGTGGAAGTTGATAGCTTAAATAAATTGAAGAGGAACTGGACAAACTTTTAGAGGTAATGGTCGTGTGAATTTTTTTTTTTTTTGGCTGATTCTACATAAGCTCATACGCTTGCTTTATTGCATTACATGCATCTATTACTACTACTTAACAGCTCTATCCCAAGTCTAGTTTGGCAGTCCTGTCATTGAATCAGTGATATGAACTACATCACCTTTGGGCAGCTTTTTGGGAATGTGGTACACAACACCCCAAGGGTCTCCATTACTGGAGATACTGACAAGAGCCCTCCATGACTTGTCTTTCTTATCTCTCATTAGTTTAGTATATCTCTCTCTCTCTGGGCTTCTACCTCCGCTGGGGTGCCAGCTGGATCTAAACCTTTGGAAGTGCTCTCTTGCCTGATGCACTCTTTGCCATAGAGTCTCCAGCTCAGGGCACCACCAAGGAACTGCACTTTTCCTGGGTTTTTTCTTTTTGAAGACTTTTATTTATCAGCTTAGTAAATTTTTATACCGGTTTATCAGGGTGTAATTGATAATTTTGGTCACTACCACAGTTGTGCAGGAAAGATTTCCAGTTGGTTGAGCTGGTTGGTCTTGCCCTTTAGCAGTCTGAGGATACAGTGCCACTTATTGCACTGCCTTCTTTGGGAGACTGTCTCCAACTTTTTGAACTGACCCCTCTGCATAAGGCCCGAATGCGAGTGACTATATCTTGCACCACACTCAATGCACAATGTTCATTATTTCAACTTCACATATTCTTCCATCTATGGAGGTGGATCTGTTTAGCTTTGGCTTTTGCATCCAGGGGTGGGTGGTAATTATTGAATGCAGCACCAGATAGCATCACTCTGCCTCAGCAATCACTTCGAAAGTCTGATGAAGTGCCAGGATTGGGTTCCTGGAGATGCCGCCATATATAGATTTGGCATAAATGAATCTTGAATTATAATGTATTTCAATGGGATGTGTTTCAGGAACACAAAAATTGAGACTCTTTCATTAAATAATGCAAAAATTTTAATATTTAATTCAATGTAAGTATTATATACATTCATTTAAATCACATGTATTCTGTAATAAAATATAAATAAGTAGGTATCACTGATAATTAGAGGAACACTTGGTTGTGGATAGCTGGGGTTGACTGGATCATCTTATGCTGTCTTTGGACCAGTTGGAGGCTTTTCAGATTTCTTTTTAAAAAAAAAAAAGAGGATTGTTTGCATTGCTTCACACCTTTCAAGCAATGCGAAGTGGGGGTCTCAGGGATTGATGGCAGTCATCATGAAACAGGTGGGGATATGGAATGTGTTAGGGTAACTAAGAATAAGAATTGGTGCATGTATACTTGCATATATACCAATGCTAGAAGTATAGTAAATAAATTTAATGAATTCAAAGTGTTGGTCAAGAAAGAGGTGGGTATATGGGTTGTGTTAGGGTAACTAAGAATAAGAATAGGTGCATGTATACCAATGTTAGAAGTATAGTAAATAAATTTCATGAATTTGAAGTGTTGGTCAAGACATCAAAGGTGGATATTGTAGGGATATCAGAGTTGTGGTGTCACACAGATATTAGGAATGCAGAATTGGAATTTGGGGTGTACAATTTGTACATAAAGGATAGACAGGATAGGAAGGGAGGAGGTGTTATGCTGTTAATTAAGAAAAACATAAAATCAAAAGAAGTGCATCCAGTTGATATAGTTGAACAGTGCACTGTTGAGTCAGTTTGGTGTGACATAAGCATTGGGAAAGAAAAAATAGGAGTAGGAGTGTGTTATAGTCCTAATGAATCTGATGAGTACAATGAAAGCTGTACAGAGAAATGGAGTGGGCCAGTAATTCAGATTGTCTTATAATGGGGAATTTTAACTTTCCAAATATTAATTGGAACTTGTGGGTTGGTCACTCACACACTAGTAAGACTTTTGTGGATTTATGGAATGATTGTTTCCTGCAGCAGCATGTTCGAGAGACAAACAGAGAGGGTAATACTCTTGATCTGTTTATCAGCAGTGATCATTCGTGTATTAAGAATTTGCAGATAAAGGAACCACATGGTGGCAGTGAATACAGTGTGCCGATGTGGGATTTACTTAAAGATATAATTACCATTTGGTCCTTGAGGTTGTCACAGACATTCTCTCAGATATGCCAGACAAACTGTACTTGCTACCTGGGAGTCTAAAACGCTGATGGAACTGATATTCGGGTGACACTCAAGCCAAGTGGACCCAATTTCAACGAAGTCCGGACGGTCTGTGACATCCAAATCCTCTGCTTGCACCTTCACAATGGTGGGACTGTTAGTAATCCTGGGTATAACCTCCATGCACAAGTACATGGTGGGTGACCACCCAGGTGTGAACCAACGTAAGCAGGGGTCGAGGTGTGGCGCCCACACCACATGGAGGAACGCCGCCCCTCTATGTTGCCAGGTAGTACTAGATGGTAGATGACTCTAATCAACCGGTGAAATACCACCACTTTGCTTATTGGAGGCTTGAAGTGGTGGAACCCATGTTTAGTCTCTAGAGCTAAGTTCCAGTCAACCCTTCCATATCTCTTCCATCATACAGTATAATTGATGACTTTTGAGGTTATGATGAACGTCGTGGCAAGATCCAATATTCCTTACATTTCGAGGGTACAGCTCAAAAACGGTGTTCGCAGGCCGGCCACTAGTTAGTACACCGGACTGAACCTATTGGTAACTCTCTAGGAAGCTTCCGGATCAGCTAGTGTATAATCTTGCTACCTCTACTCTGCCAGATAGTGACTGGAGGGAGTCCGAGTAGTGCGTATGCGGGGAGCATTGTCGAGGCCACGTTATGTCAATGATCTGGGTATATTACCACATGTACGCCAAATCCAAAAATTTCATTACTTCATACAGCATGTCCCACCTACTTTTTCTTACTATTGAATACACCATGATTTGTCAAACTAATAGAGCAAGCTTATCTGCAAAAAGATCTAAACCTCCCAAGAACTTCCTAATTCATTTTACAAATATACGTGGTCTCAGTTCTAATCTCAACAATGTCCATTTCCACTTGCAGTCTGCTAAACCTCATGTACTTTTTCTGACAGAATCTCAGTTATCGGTTGATTCATCTACTGCTCATCTCAGATGCCCAAATTATTCGCTGTATGATTCCTTTCGCTTCAAAGGTGGTACTTGTGCATATGTCCGTTCTGATATTCCCTGTCAGAGACTTGGCAATTTGGAATCTCCTCTCTTTGATCTTCTCTGGCTTAAAATCTCTCTACCTCATTGTGTCAGATTCATCCGTTGTCTCTATCGTTCTCCCAACTCCACTAATCACTTGGAGCTCTTTGACTTCCTCTCTTTGCAACTTGAATTTCTCCAGTCCAACTTTCCTAATAGTGAAGTAATTTTCCTTGGTGATTTTAATGTTCACAACTCCAGCTGGCTTCCATTTTCTATTTATGCTGAGGCTTTTGCAATTACTAATGTCCTAGCACAGATTGTTCATTTACCTACAAGAATACCGGACAATCCTAATCATAGAGCCAATATGCTTGATCTTTTTCTCACAAACAACCCTTCTAAGTACACGGTCGAAGTGAGAGGTCCTTTAGGCACTTCAGATCACAACTTGGTGATTGTCTCTTCTCCAATGGAACCTTTATCTCATGGCTATTCCCAACCACGTGTTGTTTGGCATTACAAGAATGCAAAATGGGATGACCTGCGAGACTTCTTTTCTTCTTTTCCTTGGTCGGATTACTGTTTCAAAACCTCTGATGTCAACGTTTGCTCAGATCGTGTCAGTGAAATTATTCTTGCAGGAATGGAATCCCTTATCTCACACTCCACTTTAAAATCTTGTCCTTTATATAAACCTTGGTTTTCCAATAAATGTGCTAAGGATGTCCAAGAGAAGAATGTTGCATATCGTAATTGGCTTGTTTCTAATTCTTCAGTTTCATTTTCTCCCTACACCAAAGCTCGCAACAGTTGTAAAGAAGTTATTAATCAGTCGAAATTAGAGTTTGAACAGGCTAAGAGTAGAAAACTTGCTTCTTGCCCTAATGGTAGCCGAGCATTCTGGTCTCTTGCCAAAGCTATTGGCAGCAACTTTTGCCCATCTTTGCTCCCACCTCTGTCCAAACCAGATGGTTCTGTTGCCACTTCAGCCAAGGATAAAGCTGACCTGCTAGCATCCCATCTTTCTTCCAGCTCATGTATTAATGATCTTGGAAAAACACCTCCTGCCATTCCCAATACGCTCCATTCAATGCTTCCTGTGGTCTTCCGTCAAAAGGATATCAGAAGGATTTTGATGAGTCTTGATGCTAAGAAAGCTACAGGCCCTGATGGTATTTCTCCACTTGTTCTCAAAACCTGTGCTCCTGAACTTACTCCTATTCTTTGCTGCCTTTTTTCACTTTCTTATTCCAAAGGTGTTTTTCCTTCTGCTTGGAAATTTGCTCCTATCCAGCCAGTTCCTAAAAAGGGTGACAAATCCCTCCCATCCAATTATCGTCCCGTTGCAATTACTTCTACTCTTTCTAAAGTAATGGAGAAATCAATTAAACGCCAACTCTTAAACTACCTAGAAATCTTCTGTCTGATCAACGATCACCAGTATCGTTCTCCAGTGGATCGACACTGATCCACTGGATCAGTTTCGATCCACTGGAGATATTCTGGCTTATGTTACCCATTTATGGACTAATTCAGTGGAAAGGTTCGTTGAAACACAAGTAGTTGCTCTTGACATCTCAAAGGCTTTTGATCGTGTTTGGCATAAAGGTCTTCTAAACAAGCTTCCATCTTATGGTTTGCCAACTGTTTTTAGTAATTGGTTATCCAGTTTTCTCTCTGATCGCTCACTGAGGGTGATGGTAGATGGCTCTCTGTCTTCTAACTTCTCCACTAATGCCGGTGTCCCCCAAGGTTCAGTTCTTTCCCCCACTCTTTTCTTCTTGTATATCAATGACCTTTTTCCATTGACTAGAAATCCTATCCATAGTTTTGCTGATGATAGCACATTGCATTCAACTTTCTATTTTGAGAAACCTTGTCCTGCTCAATGAGCTTCAACTTCTCGAAAATCTGCTACCAATTCCTTAAATGCTGATCTTCAGGTAATTCTCCAGTGGGGCAAAGAAAACTTAGTTGATTTCAACCCTTCTAAAATTCAGTCTTGTCTTATATCTCGCAAAAAGGATTCTTCTGCTCCTATGCTTATGTTTAGTGACACTCCGATTTCTAGGCAAAATGACATATCTCTTTTGAGGATTACCCTGACTTGTAATCTCTCTTGGCACAAGCACATTACAAATATTGCTTCCTCTGCATCTAAAAAACTTGGTGTTCTCTTTCGCTCTCGGTGTTACTTTTCTTCCAAACAGCTGCTCACTCTGTATAAATCGCAAATCCGCCCTGCCATGGAATATTGTTCCCACATCTGGGGTGGTGGCCCCAAAACCTCACTCAGGCTTCTTGATTCCATTCAGAAAAGGGCAGTTAGGTTAATTAATGATTCATCTCTAACAGAGTCTCTCCGCTTGCTTTCTCATAGACGCACTGTTTCTGCTGCATGCCTGTTCTACAGATACTTCCATGGGCACTGTTCTGATGATGTTACCAACAGCAAATTCTAAGTGGGAAGCATTCAAGGAATTAATCGTGTAAGCTACTAAAAATTTCATACCTATTAAGAAATATTGTTCAAGATTTAGGCCTAAATGATTGTCAAAAGAACTAATGAGACTCGTGGCAGAGAAGAAAAATGCATGGGATGCATATAAATTATCTGGTGACACAGAAGCCTATGGCAGATATAAACTAATCTGTAATCGAGTCACAAAGGTGGTTAGGCAGGCGAAGGCAGATTATGAGAAATTTTTGGCCAAGGATGCTAAGAAAAACAGCAAGGATTTCTTTACTTATATAAACTCTAAAAGGAAGGGGATGTATCTGATTGGTCCACTTGATATCTATGGTTTGACTGTTGATGATCCTACTCAGATAGCAAACAATCTGAATGAGTGATTTTGCATCTATATTCACACATGTGGAGTTAATAAGGTTTGAAAATGCCAGGTTATCATATTGTAGCAGGGTGCTTAATGATTTTCTGTAACTGAGAACAAAGTGGAGAAGAAATTTTTGAAGTTCAACATAAGAAAGGCACCTGGGGTGGATGGGATCTATCCAGTTATATTAAAGGAGGCAGCAAAGGAAGTAAGCAATCCCTTAGCCAAAATTATGAAAGCATCCTTAGACTCGGGGGAGGTCCCCACGGACTGGAGATGTGCAAATGTATCCCCAATTCACAAAGGGGGATTGAAGGGTGACACGAGTTATTACAGACCAGTTAGTTTAACTTCTGTTCCAGTAAAATAATGTAGTCACTTGTTAAAGATGCATTGCAGGATCATGTAGACAGGGCTGCAGCAATAATTCAAATACAGCATGGGTTTGTTAAGGGAACATCTTTTCTGACAAAGTTGATTGGATACCATGATGTGGTTTCAAAGGAACTGGATGTAAAAAATTATTTTGATATCATATACTTGGATTGCAGGAAAGCCTTTAACACTGTTGCACCTGGAAGACTACTGTACAAATTGGACCAGAATGGTATTAAGGGTAAGTTGCTGCAATGGATAAAAAGATGGTTGAGTGGGAGAAGACAGAGGGTGGTAATCAATGGGTGCTGCTCTTCATGGACTAATGTTATTAGTGGAGTCCCACAGGGTTCGGTGTTGGGTCCACTGTTGTTTTGTATATTTATCAATAATATTGATGAAGGTATATCAGGCTTAGAGTCGAAGTTTGCAGGTGATACAAAGGTTGGCAGGGTTGTTAATGACAGTGTGCTACTTCAACAGGATCTAGAAAATTTGGGCAGGTGGGCTGAGAAGTGGAAACTGAAGTTTTTTTTTTTTTTTTTTTTTTATGAAAACCCCAAACACGAAAGGTATCAAAACCTGTAGTACTTAGTACCGTGCATGGGTTGAAGGAGAAGTATGGGGGGAGGGGGATGCCGGAAACTTTGCTCTAGAGACTAAACATGGATTTCACCACTTCAAGCCTCCAATAAGCAAAGTGGTGGTATTTCACCGGTTGATGAAAGTCATCTACCACTTAACAGTGACAAATGCAAAGTACTCCATATGGGTAGAAGTAACCACAGAGAAAAGTACCAACTGTGTGGTACTACACTTAAGCAGGTAGAAAATTAGAATTAGCATTAGTAGAGGCATATGATGCAAGAAAGCAAGCTTATGCAGCATCATCCAAGGAAAAAAAAAAAAAAAAAAAAGCTTCCATTTCACCCCTCCGTTCGTTACAAATACTTTTCCAGCTCAACCTTAAATTTATTTAGACGATCAACTTCCGCAACAAAGGATGGAAGTCTATTCCACCAACTAACTACCCGCTGGCTAAAGGAAAACTTCCGCACATCTATCCTACATCTGTATTTCCCCAATTTGAATTTATGCCCTCCCAGATGATTGTTCTCAGCAAGAGGTAGAATCCCATCAGCATTGAGCATGCTCAAACCATTCAAGGCTTTATACCCCTCAGTCAGATCACCTTGCAGGTGCCTAGTCTCCAGACACTGTAATTTGCAAAATTTAATCATTTCTTCATAAGAGCAACACTTTGTTCCATTCACTAATCTTGTTGTCCTTCTCTGTACTCGACGTCTACGTGGGCAGGGCCAGCAGTGCGTAGCACACGCTTCTTAATTAGACCGGGGTTTGAGCCCGTGACCACCAAATATGGCAAGGTCAGGGAATGACCACCACATATTCCCGGAGCAATTTGGCCTTAGTTGCTAATGCTCCTAAAAACCAAATAATAAACAAAGAAACAACAACATCTCTGTACTTGTTCCAACAGCTCTACATCCTTCTTAAAATGAGGCCTCCAGATCTGTATGGTCAGGCCACTCAAGGTGTGGCCTGACCATTGCCTTATACAAGGGCATAATCAGCTCCTTATCCCTGCTAGAAAAATTCCTCTATATCATTGACAAGACACTATGAGCTACTCTTGCAGACCATCTGCACTGCTCAGAAAACTTTATATCTGCCTGCACAATTACCCCCAGGTTCTTTTCGTTCTCTGCCACTCTCAGTGTAGTACCACAGAGTTGATACATCACTCTGGGGTTACTGCTTCCTATATGTAGTACTTTACATTTGTCAATGTTAAACTTCATTTGCCACCTCTCAGCTCAACTCTCTAGATCCCGTTGCCGCAGCGTACTGTCATTAGTGTTCTTAACAACCCTGACAACCTTCGTATCGTCTGCAAACTTGGACATTCAGCTTGATATACCATCATCAATATCATTTATAAATATAGAAAACAACAATGGATCCAACACTGCACCCTGTGGGACTCCACTAATAACATTAGTCCACAATGAGCAGTGTCCATTGATTACCACTCTCTGTCTTCTCCCACTCAACCATCCCTTTATTCATAGCATCAGTTTGCCTCCAATGCCACACTGCTCCAATTTGTGCAGCAGGCTTCCATGTGCAACAGTATCAAAAGCCTTTCTAAGATCCAAATATATGATATCAAAGTTATTCCCTGCTTCCAGTTCCTTTGTAACCGCGTCATAATATCCAATCAGATTGGTCAGGCAAGACTTTCCCTTAACAAAAGCACACTGTGTCCGAGCTATAACTGAAGTTTTATGTAGATGATCCTGCAGTGCTTCTTTAACCAGTGGTGCCTCCGTAGCCAGGTGGGCAGGAGCAGCAGTGACTAGACTGGGGTTTGAGCTCGTGCCCACTAAATACGGAGGATGCGGAAAGGTCAGGAAATGACCACTGCATATCCCCGGAGCAATATGGCTTTAGCTACTAATGCTCCTAAAAACCCAATGATAACAATAACTTTAACCATTGCCTTCATTAATTTTCCTGGTACACAAGTTAAACTAACAGGTCTATAATTACATGTGTTGCCCATGGGTACCTTCCCTGAGTCCAAAGAAGCTCTCATAATTATAGCTAAGGGTTTGCTTACTTCCTTTGCTGCCTCCTTTAATATAACTGGTCCCATCCACCCCGGGTGCCTTTTTTTCTCTTCCACTTTTCTCTCAGTTATTACAAAATCATCTAGCTCACTGCCAGAGTTTAACTCACTTTGGCATTCCCCCTCCCTGAATATCTCCTCATGGTTGAATGTAAATGCAAAATACTAATTTAGTTTGTTAGCCACCTGAGCAGGATCATCAACAGTTGAACCATCAATATCCAGTGGACCAATCTGATTCATCCATTTCTTTCTTTGCTGCCTCCTTCTTTGCTTTAATGTTCGGCTCCCATATTTGATCTCCGTTGCATGGACCTTTTGCGCGAAAACAAATACTCGCTATTTAAGCTTCAGGTTTAATCCGATTCGGCAATTCCTGTGATCACGACATATGGTCGAAAAGCGTTGTCAGTTTCAGAAAGGAAAAGCGTTTTGAATATTTTCGTTAGATTCTTTTAATTGCTTTAATTTGATTTTTAATTGTTTTAAATTGATTTGAATTGTGTTAAATTGGTTTTTTAATTATTTAATTATTTATATTTTACTCAAATGTACCAGTAAGTTGTCGATTTTTTTCGTTTTTTCCATTTTAATTTCTGAAGGGTATCATACGGAAGTGTTCTACGTACTATATCGAGGTAAACTCCTCTTATTATTTTACAAATATTAGTATCAACGTAGAATGTATTGAGTATTACAGCTCTGATTCATACCACCTTCTAGAGTTTACATAGGTAAAGAACTCTTGTTTTTCTTTGCATTGTTTGCCAAGGATTTCTCGTAATCTGCTATTGCCTGCCTAATCTCCTTTGTGACTTGGTTACAGACCAGCTTATATCTATCATAAGCTTCCATGTCACCCATTAATTTATATGTATCCCACGCATTTTTCTTCTCTGCCATATGTCTCATTAGTTCATCTGACATCCATTTAGGCCTAAACCCTGAACAATATTTCTTAGTTGGTATAAAGTAAAGCCTAGTAGCTTTCAAGATAAATTCTTTGAATACTTCCCATTTTGAATTTGCTGTTGGTAACATCATCAGTTGGTCCTACCCTATAGAATTTAAATACTGTTTGAGACCACTGTAGTTGCCTTTATGAAAGCAAAAACCCTTCCCTTAACCCCTGATGGTAGTTACCTCTTTGAGTAAATCTCACTTCAGCACACTGTGATCACTGCCACCTAGAGGTTCATTTATCTGCAGATTCTTAATGCATGAAGAATCACTACTGATAATCAGATTAAGAGTATCACTTCCTCTAGTTGTAGGTGCCTCCGTAGCCATGTGGGCAGGAGAAGCAATGCGTAGCCCATGCCTCTTGATTAGACTGGGGTTCAGTCTAATCAAGAATCTAATACGGTGGATGCAGAAAGGTCAGGGAATGACCACTGCATATCCCCAGAGCAATATGGCCTTAGTTGCTAATGCTCCTAAAAACAAAATAATAACAACAACAACAACAACAACCCTCTAGTTGCCTCCAGAACATGCTGATGTAGAAAACAATCATCCAATAAATCCACAAAAGCCTTGCTAGTGTGCGAATGACCAACCCACAAATTCCAGTCAATATCTGGGAAATTAAAATCCCCCAATATAAGACTCTGATTTACTGGCCCACTCTATTTCCCTGTACAGTTTCTTGTTATACTCATCAGAGTCATTAGGCCTGTAACACACTCCTACTCTCAATTTTGATCTCCCACTGCTTATGTCATACCAAACTGACTCGACACTGCACTGTCCAGCGATGTTGACTCCCCAAATTCCAGTTTTGCATTCCTTATAATTGTGTGACACCACGTCTCTGATATCCAAACAATATCTGCCTTTGATGTTCTGAGCAATACCTCAATTTCATCAAATTTATTTACCAAACTCCTGGCACTGGTGTACATGCTAGTATACATACACCTGTTCCTATTCTTAGCTACCGTAACACAACCCATGTGTTTACATGTGCCGCAGTGACTCCCAGCAGTCTCTGAAATACTCTGCATCTTGTTTTCCAGGCTGCTGCTCATTCCAATTGAAGCAGTGAAATGAAAAAGACATGGGAGTAACTGGGAGCAGTCAGATACGAAGTTTTCTGAGCAATGCAGACAGGCTGCCAGGGCAAGTCATGGGGTTTTGTCAATGATATACAGGAATTTTGCTAGCCGGGAAAAGGTGATTGTCCTTCTATATAAGGCATTGGTCAGGCCATGCCTTGAGTACTTCGTACAGGTCTGGAGGCCTTATTTTAGGAAGGATGTAGATTTGCTTGAGCGTGTGCAGAGAAAGGTAACAAGATTGGTGAGGGGAATGAAGGGGATCCTCTTACCAAAAGAGGCTTATGTTCTGTTAATTGCAGTGGCTGGAGACTAGGCACCTGCGAGGTGATCTGATTGAGGTGTATAAACCCTGTGGGCTCACATCTGGTGAGTATGGGCTTGGCACACCCATTGTCCCGAGCTGGATATCATCATTCCTCTCTTTCTAGGTGATTCCCTTCTACTTTTCTCTCTCTCTCTCTCTCTCTCTCTCTCTCTCTCTCTCTCTCTCACACACACAGGGTAACATGAGAACTTTTTTTTTTCCCTGGTGCAGCATAAACCTCAGGCTTCCTTGCACCATATGGCTATTAATAATAATAAGGCCTTGAATGGGTTGAGCATGCTGAATTCTGATGGTATTCTTTCACTTGTTCAGATTACAAATCTAAGGGGGCATAAATTCAAATTGAGGAAAGATAGATTGTGTGGAAATATGCCTTTAGCCAGTGTGTGGTTAATTGCTGGAACAATTAACCCTTGTGGAAGTTTAACCTATCAACTGCCAACGTTCTGGCAGTTGATAGGTTAAATTAATTTGAGGAACTGGACAAATATTTACAGGGAATTGTTTTGTAAATTTTTTTTTTTTCCCTTTGGCTGATGCTAAGCTCATCAGCCAAAGAAAAAAAAAATATAAGCTCATACGCTTGCTTTCTTGCATCACATGCCCCTACTACTGCTACTATCTCCTCTCCTGCAGAACATGGTATTACGGCTATAATACTGCATTGATTCCTCTTCCAATACAACAGCTGTGTTCCCAGTCAGGATCACTGTCGCCTAACCTCTTAAGCTGCCTATCAATCCCAGCCAGAATTCCTTCAAGTCATGGGTTTTTATAGACTATAAAACAGGCTCTTTGTTTTCTTGCTATTTCTGTTTGAGCCAACTGTGCAGCCAAATTTTCTAGTTCCTCATTTGTAAGAGGCTGAGAATGGTCCTCTAACAACTCAGTCCCATCATCCGATTCATTTTCAATCTGTAGCATTTCCTCAATTCCCCTGAAATCATGTAGAACATACTCAGGCTACACTTATCTCCATGCTCCATTCATACAAGTTGATGTGGCCTCTTTCCAAGCAGCACTGATGTTGTTGCTGCCCTTCAGGATATTATAAGACCTCCCATATTTTTTTATAGGCATTTTGTATTTGCCCATTTCCTTTAAAATCTTCCTAAATATCTGCCGAAGGTAGTAAGATTTAAAATTTGCTATGATGACCTGGTCCTTTGGTTGTAAAAGGCAGGTAGTCTTTGGCAGCAGATTTTCAACTTTTACATGTGCAGTAGTCCTTATATCTTGGGGGATGTTCTTGGACATTGCCCAACAACAGCATGCCCTCCTTGGATAATTATTTTCACTACAGTAGTAATGTACTGTTGGACAAAAATTATCTGTATACCAGTTTGTGTCACCCGGACTGAAATCCAAATGATTGGTAAATTTGCTTTAATGAGCCCTTTCATCACCCTTGGTGTTATCAGTGATAAATAAGCAATGGCTTCAGTTTTACAGTTGCTGAAGCATTTCCACCAAGAAGAGTTAAATAGTCCTTTGCATGTTTAAATCCAGGAGCATATTTCTCTTCATGGAGATCAAAGTTTTTGAAGGCATCATCTTCCAATAAAGGCCAGTCTCATCCACATTGAAAAAAAAAAAAAAGATCAGGTGAATATTCACCTTCCTTTTACGAGTCACTTGAAGTGCTCAGGATATGCACTTGCTGCTTCTTCATCAGCACTGGCAGCCTCACCTGTTAATTTTATATCGTAAATTTGAGTTTCCAGCCTTTGCATGCTATGAAATTTTGTCACTTCTTTCCTCTTCTTTCATCTCATCAAACAAATTCTTTGCTTTATAACAAATAATACTTTGTGTGAGAGGAATGTTTCTCTCATTTAACCGATCAACCCGCAACCACAGTAACTGTTCCATTTTTTAATCATAGGACCACATGTCTAAGAGTGGTAGCAGTCTTCCTTCTTGCAGTTTCCATTGTCTTTCTAATTTTGTCAGCATTTTTAATGATTGTTGTTATATTGAAGAGGCAATATATAGCTCCATATAATCAGCTGGACGTGATTGTCCACCCTTCATTCTTTTAATAATGTCCATCTATTCTTCTGTTTGTTTGTTATTTGGTTTTTAGGAGCATTAGCAAGTAAGGCCATATTGCTCCGGGGATATGCGGTGGTCATTCCCTGACCTTTCCGCATCCTCTGTATTTGGTGGTGACGGGCTTGAACCCCGGTCTAATCAAGAAGCGTGTGCTACGCACTGCTGCTCCTTCCCACCTGGCTACGGAGGCGCCGTATCTATTCTTCTAATGTAATAGATTTACATGGTATTTTAGGCACATTTTCATTTGCATTTGTCAATTCATACAACCAGACATAGTTCAGCTTTTATTTCTTAATTTAAAGAATTAGTTTATAAAAAACTTTAAAGCACAATATTAAAGTATACAATAAACCTTGATAATGTAGCACAGAAATTATAAAAAAAAACTTTGTTTATAATTTCTGTGGTGAATAATTAAGTGGTGAAGTTTTAAAATAAATTCATCATTAAGTGAAGAGCCACCACTGTACAACATAGAATAGAGAACGAGTGAATGTATTTCCAAATATAGCATTGCCATTAATGCATGGCTATTGACACTGTGCAGTGAATTTTTTTGGGAGAAACTAAGGAAATTACTAGAAATTTTTCAAACCAGCAGATATTCAAATCAGCCTAAGGTATTTAAAACAGGCTAGACATTTGGATCTTGAAACGGCTAATGATGATGCATGCAAAAAAAAAGTTCCCATAGATGGAAATCGTTTAAAAACTAAGGCTGAATTGTTTGCAAATTGGATCAATATTAAAGATTTCAAGTTTGTCGAAAGTACAGCTGTTAACAGTGAGGCTACAAAGGAATGGAAAGGTTTTGTTGACATAATGCTTCTAAATTGACCATAATACTTCTTCATTGCTGATAGAAGCTGGACTTTATATATATAATGTATATATATTAGTTGCTACAGGATAAAACATTTAATTTAAAAGTGAGAAATACAGCTGCAGAAAAATAAGCAAAACAGTGGATCTCCTTTCTCCAGCAGCAAACATATCTGTCACAGAGAAACCCTTAATCCATTGGAAAAGCTCAGGATCCCAATCCTTTAAAGGTTTGAAGGTATTTCCGACTATGTATTGAGCAGATCAAAAGGTTTGGTTCTCATGAAAAATCTATGAATGAATGGATTAGAGAACTTAGATCACGAGATGGTTTGGGAGAATAGAAAAAAATTGGCTGTTCCTGAATAACAGCACCTCAATTTCAAAGTAAATGGTCTGTTGTTCAATCACTGTCAAAGATATGTCACTTAATGTAGCATCATTTCTTCAGCAACTCAGTTTTGCTGTCTTGAAAGTAAAACACAGTGCAAATGTGATGGGTTTAGGTAATGTATTTGTGTTTCAGCATGGGATGAGGTTGACAAAAAAAGTGATCACAAATGCACCAAACAGGTTGGACTTTGTCACCTTGAATGATTCAATAACTGAAGCTTTGCATGCTTCTTCCTCCATTAATCTAGGAGAACAGTAGTGAAGAAAAATGAGGATGTTGTTTATTGCTATATTTATAGGGAAACATGTTTTGAAGACTATGCTGAAGTAGCTGCAAACATATGTTTCAGGATATTCTCGATTGAAGCAGAATTCTTTGCAGGCATAATGGAACCTGAAATTTGCAGTGGTGAAGAGAGGAACTACTGTGGTTGAGTGAGAATTTTCTTTGAAGGATACTCATCAAGGATTAAAAATTGTATCTAATTTTTTTTTAAAGATAAATTAAACTAAACTAATCTAACTGCAAATGTGAATTAACCACTGTCTTGTTTGCCTTCATAGTTGTATTTTGAAATGTTTTCTACTACTTAAACAGCATATTTTTACAGATTATTTTAAAGACCATAAGTATGTACACCCATATATAGATACTGTATATTTAATTTGTAAATTGCATATGCAATTTACAAATTAATCTTACGACACAATAAAATAAATGTAAAATGTACAATCTTCAGTTGATTGTTTAAAACTAGAGTAAAATAAATAAATAAATGTCTGTTTATACTCTGGATGGCTGATGCCATAAGATATTACAACTTCTTTGTAAGTGTTTTTATTGCAGCCAACATAATGGTGCAGCAGCTAACATAGTGTTTGGGGTCAGGAGCCACCTGTAGTTTCCCACATCTGCACCCTAGGTACCCTTGTGAAGAAGTACAGTACCTCTGTAAATGTCAGGAAAACTTATGTTTTGTATGTGTGTATAGTATTGTATTGTGTTGGGTTCTGGCTTTTGGCTGCAGGGCCCCTGGTGGGACCTCATGTTGCATGTACACACTGCTAGGAGGTAAGCCAGGCTGCTCATTATTCTCTGGCTGGATTCCACCAGGGTCATCTAAGCTTCCTGGACGGATACTTAGTTAAAAAGTGAGGGGAGGGGATGAGTGAAGCAGATAGTTTAGGTGGGGTAGCTAGAGAGGGTAAGAAAGGGAGGATGAGGAAGGACGGCATCTTCCAAATGAGTGAGGTGGGATGAAGAGTTGGAAATCTCTGGGTTGGGGGGCCCATGGAAGCCCAGGGGAAGAGCCAAGGATTGCAGGGCAAGGGTGCCTTTCAAATATTGATGCCATTATGGCGTAGGATATCGGAAGATGTCAGTGTCACCTGGCCCACCACAAAGGTGTGCAGGTGAATTCCTACCCTGTGAGGGTTAGCAGCATGGACATTCAGGTCTCAGGTGCACCTAACCCACCATAAGGAATTCAGGTGAATCTCATGTCGCAAAGTGACGTCACCAGTTTTCTTGAGTAAGGCATCAAGTCGAGTTGGTGATAAAGACTGTCGTTCCAGAGCAGGGTGTGATGTTCAGTGGATGACAAAGACTGTCTTGGTAGTCAATATTAGGAGAGTACTGCAGCTGGAGGAGACAGAATCCTATATAATGAGTGCTGAGTCAGCAGCCAGCACTAGGCATGAGTAGGGTCCAGGAAGAAATCCAGTTGTTGAGGTGCAGCCGATCATTGGGATGGAAGAAACAACAGAGTGGTTGGTGGTGGTGGACAGTAGTTGAGTTCGGCAGTGAGCTTTGCAGAGATTATATATGTGTGTGTGTGTGTGTGTGTGTGTGTGTGTGTGTGTGTGTGTATATATCAATGTCATAGTCAATATGGTGAAAGTTTGGTCTAAGTAGCAGTATCAACGTTGACTTCAATGTGAAGAAGATGCCTTTGCAAGTAAAGACTTCCAGAGCAAATTGGAGAGGGCTGTATATATGCTTGGTTGAGGATGAACTCATGTTCCATTCTAACAAGTGAAATGAGGAGTGAGATAATGAGTTAAGCTCTATATTTGTTGTAGTTAGGACAGCAATATACTATGATTCCAAGGGTGGTAAATTTGAACTTGAGGGACCCATGGCCTGTGAGAAGGAATGTGATGAAGAGGCCTGGGGGAGAATCAGGGAGCAGGCTTTGGACTAGTGATGGAGACTTGTGGTATGAATCACCTGTTTGTAGCTCCTTTGGTCGTTATATCCCAATGAGTCTGTCAGGCATGGTTCAAGTGAATGTGAAGTCCAGAATTGAGATGATGATTTCCTTGTGCAGATGGTAATTCAGGCCTGCACCTGGATGCCTTTGAGATCTAGGGGGAAGGAACACAGCCAGGGCCTGGAGTGCAGGGGTGTTGATTGTGTCGCAAGCATGAGTAATAGTCAGCAACATTGTCCTCTGGATGGTCTGAAGTTTCCTGGTATTGTTCACTAGTATAGCTTTGTGGCATCAGGCATCAGCAGCATAACAAACAATTGGGAGAAAAACTGTTTTGTAGCTAACAGTGGACTGTGCACTTTTTATAGCAGCATATAGTTCAATCATTCAATGTGCAATTTGTTTCAGGATCACAACTAGCTCCCAACGTATTCTGAATTAGATTATGCAGTTATTAGTATAACTGCATTGTATTAGTAGGATTACATAAAAGGTCCAGACTTTTCTTTTGATTTTATGATATTTCTCCGTTTACCTTTATCTAGAAGAAGAGAATACTGCAGAGCCAGTGGAAACAGTAACTAAAATAAATGATTTAATACAACAAGTAGCTTTCATATTGACAAACCGTTCCTCAGCAAGAAAGGTATACACATATAGAAATACAAACATAACATAAAACGTTAGGAATGCAATAAATTATACTATATATGTTGTGCGTGATCAGATGACAGAGAGTGCGTACATAAATGCAATAGTGTTCAGTCATTCATTAGACCAGATCAGGCAATTGTTGTTGGTGCGCAGTGAGCATATGGAATTGCTGCCAGCTTTTGTCATGTTTCAAAACTACTGACTCCAAAATTGGGAGTAGTTTTTTACCTCTACTGCGATTTAAAATTTTGTGAAAGCTGGATATGTTTAGGGACTTTAAACCATAGGCAATGATAGAGATTGGTTGATCACCTCACGCACCTGGGGTTGTGGTCATGATGATATGACCAAAAATGTTCTGCGATTGCAGTGTTCAGAGTCACCCAGGCAGATGGACCTGTCATGTTCCGTGAGGCTGTCTTGAAGACATCTGGAGCTTTCCCCTACACAGCAGCTGCCACAATCGTGGAAAGTAATCTGGTATACAATGCCGCTACGTAAGAGATGGGCGATAGTGAGGTGATCGACTAATCTCGACACTACTATCACCGCCTATGATTAGAGTCGCTAAATATATCCAGCTGTCACAAAGTTTTAAATCACAGTAGAGGTACAAGACTTCTCTCAATTGTGGAGTCTGTAGTTTTGAAACATGACAAACGCTGGCAGCAATCCCATATGCACACCAACAATGATCACCTGATCTGACCTAGTGAATGACTGAGCACTCTCCCAGTCATTTGATCACACACCACATTTTTAATATAATTTATTCCATTCCTAATATTTTATGTTATGTTTGTATTTCTGTATACAGGGTGCAGAGAAACTCTACCGACAAATTTGAACAGGTGATAGAGGGTACTAAACGAAACATTTTTTGTCAAGTAAACATAGGTCGTAAATGAGTCGTTATAGCAGCAGAAGCTATTAAAGGGTTGTAAAAATCAGAACACATTCAGTAATTTAATGTCGTTTAATGCATACAAATCATTTGCTGTTGCACACAAAATAAAAAAACAATCCATAACAGTGCTTGAATGTATAACTACCATCAACATTAATGCATGCATGTGTTGAGAGGTCCGTGGAGTGGTGTGTATATGCCACTAATAGCATAAATGTGTAATGTCATATTAGATCAGTACTGGTACAGACATAGAGCATTTCACTGTTGCAGAAATGCCGAATATCCATTTAATGTATGGTAATGGAAATGGAAGACAGGCTTGCAGGATTTATCAAGAACGCTTCCCAGACAGAAGGTTGTCTAACCACACAACATTTGCTGCGATACATCAAAGATTGTGGGGTAGTGGCTCTTTTGGTGTGAATATGCATGATTTTGGATGTCAACGCACTGCAGAACACCCCAGTTTGAGGAACAGGTTTTGCAGATCTTTGCTCCTTCTACCAGCACAAGAGCTGTTGCACACCGATTGGGTGTGCAGCATCGTTTGGTGTGGGATGTGGTGCATGAAGTTGGACTACATCCTTTCCAATGCCAGAAAGTGCATGCGCTAGAACCTGCTGACTTTGCCCACCGTGTAGAGTTCTCCCACTGGTTTTTACAGGAAACCAACTTCCAGCCTGATTTTGCCAATAATGTGCTTTACACTGATGAGGCACGTTTCACTCAAGAGGGATTGTTCAACAGCAGCAACAGTCATGTGTGGGCAGAGAATAATTAATCCCCATGCAGTTGTTGAACATGGCTACCAACAAGGTTTAGTGTCAATGTATGAGTCTCATTTCAATTTTTAGAAATGAATGCACAATGAAACAAACCTCATATAATTGGAGTAAATTTGATTTTACCAGCATGCATAAACATTGTCAATTGTAGTGTAGAAAGGTTCATTTTCCTCCAAGACAAATTTTTGCTAGGGTGTGTTTTATTCTCTTTGCTAATTATTTTAATTATACATTCATAAATCTAAAGGAAGAATGGATTTGGTATGTGATTGAAGCAGGTATGCACTATGAATTTTATCATAAAATATGCTGTGTAATCAACTTCCAAAAGCTTTTATCTTATGTTTAACATAACCTGTAATGTTTAGTGTTAAACTCATATCTGTAAACATGACTAAATGAAGCAGCAGTAAGTAAGACTTTTTGTGCTCACTCTTGCAAAATAAGGCTTGCGGTGTGAGTGAAAAACAGTAAAATTTTTGATATCTGAAAGATCTGTTACTTATGTAAAGATTGTCTATATTTAACAATTTGTTATAATTAAATTATGAGCTCTGTAAGCAATTTATAAGGTTATAGTTTGCTCACCCACAAAAGAACAAAAAAGAATTCAAAGCAGGGGCTCTAAATTAAAAAAAAATACCAATTATCCGGATGGAAGGTTTCGTGAATATTTTCTAACAGGAAGAAATATTGCATTAGAGCTGTTAAACTGTTTTGTAATTCCGTTTTATATATTACCTCATGTAAACCTGAAAGGAAATAATTTTTGAACATTACACTTCAAATGGTTATTTTTTTTGACCATTAGAGCTGGACTGTATGGGGAAGACAAATGAAAAATAATGCTGGACTGCAAAAGGTTAAATAAAGTGGGCTGAATAAAGTGAGGTAAATTCTCAATTCATGTATTGTTATGAATTGCTCATACAGCTGTTTAAGTGAACAGTGAAACAATACTAAAAGTTAACACAGGTCGTGCAAGGATAGATAGTTTTTGGATAAATTAAAGCATAACAAAAAACTAGAATTGCAAGTTTTGATACCAATTAATGATTTTTTTTTTTTTTTAAATAAGGTTAATGCTAAACAAACTAGCAGTTAAAACAATAAAAAAAGTTTAATACTTACATTTATACTTACCTAATAGAGAGAAGTTTCTTGAATTTCTGTTATTTTTTTTTTTTTTATGAAAACCCAAAATGTGATCCATGGGTTTGAAGGTTAAAAAGACAGAAAATACTCATTGATATTAGACTTCAATTTCTGTAGATTGTAATTTTTAAAAAAATACACATAAATGAAGGTAGTTCCAAAAAAACAAAGTTGAAGGGATAAATGAAGAAAAGAAAATTTGGTTCTGTGAGTTTGAAGTTGGACAGTAAAATGATACTGACTAGTTGTAGCACGTGTTCAGACAGGGTGGAAGAAAGAGTGGGAATTATAGAAGTGAATTCAGAACAGTTCCTGTGGAAAAGGCATGCAGCAGAAGTAGAACATCAATGAGACAGAGAGTGGAGAAACATTGTAAAAGGTTTGTCATTAATTAACGAAACTGCCCTCTTTTGAAAGGAGCCTTTGAGATGTTATGGGGTCACTGCCCCAGATGTGGGAACAATATTCCATTATATGGGAGTTTTGAGATTTTTACAGAATGAATAGTTGTTTAGAAGAAAGGTAATGCCAAGAGCAAAAGAGAAAACCCTGTTTTTTTAGATGCAGAGGAAGAAATATTTCTGGTGTGGTTGTGCTTATTGAGAAAGAGAGTGGTGTGAAGTCGTGATACCTCCTAATTATTATTATTAGCCATATGGTGCAGCATAAGCCTGAGGCTTATGCTGCACCAGCCAAAAAAAAATTGAGTTATCCTGAGAGAGAGAGAGAGAGGGGTGGGGGGGGGATCACCAAGAAAGAGAAGAATGATTATCCAGCTCAGGACCCAGGATGTGCCAAGCCCATACTCACCAGATGTGAACCCCTGGTGTTATAAGCGACATAAGTGATCTTGTTTGGAGATCTGAGTGTTATTGAAGATAAGCATAGGAGCCATTTTATGAGATATAAAACAGTTCTGAATTTTAGAAGGATTGAAATTAACCAAGTTATCTTTGTCCCATTATAGAATTATCCAGAGATCAGAGAATTGGTGAATATTTGAAAATGTAAAACTGTTTGTGCAGGGTAGGGTTGCTTAAACCGAAAGGTGGAATGCAATGTTCTTTCATCAGCAGAACTGGATAGGATGATTTCCAGTTAGTGGAAAAAGGTCATTAATATACAAGAGGAAAAGAGTGGGATTAAAAACTGAACCTTAGGAAACACTGGCATTAACACAAAAGTTAAGAGACAGAAAGCCATCCAACATCACCTGCCGTAAGCAGCAAGAGAAAAACTGAATACCCAATTGCAAGAAATAGTTGACAGTCCACAAGATGAAAATTTGTTTAGAAGATATTCCATATACAATCAAAAGTGTTAGAAATGTCTAGAAGCAACTGCTTAAATTTTACCAAACTTTTACATTGAATTTTTCCATAGATGGGTAATATAAGCCAGTTTATCACCAGTGGATGATTAGAATCCATACTGTCAATCATTGATCAGATGGAATTTTTTAAGGTAGTTTAGGATTTGGTGGTTAATGTATGCATTTCTTCATTAATTTTGAAAGAATAGAGGTAAGCATGATGGCGCATAATTGGATTAGAGTGGTTTGTCACCTTGTTTAGGGACTGGAAAGCATAAAACAAAAAATGACAAAGAACAAGTAGTAAGCTTAGGGGTACAGAATTCAGAACCTTGGGCTTTCTTGGCATCATGATTATTGAAAATACTTCTGAAATCCTTTTAACAGGAGGCATTCAGTGTCATGAACTGGAAATGTAGGAGGTGGTATACCAATATTTTCAATACAAGGGTGTATAAACTGTGATGTGAAGTGAAATTTTCAGAATTATTTTTTGAAATTTGTGCATAAAAATTAACTGCGAACTGCTGATGTATTAGTGGAGCTAAAAATCATGTTGGTTATTTTTGTACAAAACATATTTAAGATTGATGTTTACAGCTCTCATTGCAGAAATATTGCTGCTTAATGAAATATACAATCTTGGGTCAGTTTGCAATATTTTCTTTCCATTTTATGTATGTATCTGAATAGCTACATCCATCATATGCTTGTTTGTGTGAAACACCACTCCTGGTGTCCAGCCAACCTTGTTCATTTTTACATGATGCATCAATGCTACCAGTGTAAATTTGTTCATAAAATATTTTTGACTATTTCATGTTCACGTTTATAAAATGATAACAAGGGCAACTAAAAGAATTGTTTGGTATTCTAAACATAGCAGATTAGTTACACTTTGAAGTTTAGTTATTTGAAGAAATAGCATAAAAACTTGGTGGTAAAACTAATCACATTAATTCTTTCTGAAATGTTTGAAATAAACTTCTTGCATTTATTACATGAAATGTAGAAGCTTATTTCTGTATTTCAAAATGTATTGCATTATATAAACAGTGTGAGTTATACAGGGTGTTTATAAGTTATTCGCCTGATTTTAAAGCTTGTTTAAAATTTTAGTGTAATAGGTATTGTAACACAGTTTGCTGGACTTAATAAAGCAACTAAAATAATTTCTTAACACAATTTCTTATCACGCAACTGTATTTCGATAAATCTCCAAATGGCCACAAATCAAGACAGATGCCAATTTCATTCAAAGTGTTTTGGAGCATATTTTGGGAAATGGAAGTCACTTCTGTTCAATCTGGTCTTTTATCTCTCTGAAGTTAACTTTTGTTTCATTACACCCTGTCCTTTATGTAGCCCCATACAAAGTAATCCATAGGTGTAATCTACAGAGAATGAGGAGGCCATGGAATGGAATGGAACCATCCTGGCCAATCAGTTAGTTAGGAATTTTTTTTATTGAGGAAATTGGGCACCTGGAAGCTCCAGTGTTGGTGCCCCATTTTGCTAATAGAACACATGTGGCCGTATAACTTCCAACTGAGGTGCGGTATACAATTTGAGCATATCTAGGTAATTTGCAGAGTCCACAGTGTTTTCATGGAAGAACAATGCACCAGTCACCTGGCTGAAGGACAACACACACTGCACCTTTACTTTGGGACTATCATGATTGTGTTCATGAACTGAGTGGGCATTTTTAGATCCCCATATGTGACAATTGTGTCTGTTAACTTTACTAGACAGGTGGAATGTTTCCTTCCTCACGGAAAACATTTTTTAGAAAGTGCTCATCTTTGTCTATACTGTTGAGAATTTGAATAGCGCATTCCTCTCCTTGTGTTTTATCATGAGGCGTATCCTGGCTATTTGCACTTTCCAAGCATAAAGTTTCAATTTCTTGCAAACCACCCTGTTTAATGTTTTTTGTGGTAATTGCAACTGCAGGCTTGCCCAGTATATAGATTTTGTAGGACTTGGCGATAATCACTTCCAGAGTTTCAGAAATTTTATCTGCCGATACACTAGGTCTACCTGCTGCTTTCTACTGTAGCACACTGCCAGTTTCTTAAAACTGATTCACCCATTGTCTTGGCGGATCTTTCTAGAATTCTCATTGAAACTGTCTCTTTACACTCGCTAGAGATTTGGTACCCCACAGCCACAACATGCAAATTGCTTTCTCCTGCACTGTCACTATTTTAATGCTGTACTGTTTGCAGTGCTTGCCAGGATCAAGGCTGCCAAATGAATGAGAAAAAACTAATTGAGTTTCTTTGATAATTGCAGCAAACAATTTTAAGATACCTATTATAATAAAACATTAATTGTGTTTCATAATCAAGTGAATAATTTATAAATTCCCTATATACATTTGATTATAGCTGCACTAGTGAGATGTAAGGGAGATCTCTTTGCTACACAGGATGCTATGTAGATATCCCACTTACCATCTGTGAGAGTATTTATGTATTTATTTATTTAGTTTAATTTTCAGCAAGTTATATGTAATAGGGGACTTCATTTTTTGCAAAAATCCAACATTTTTAAGTAGCAAGTTCACATGATAAAAAAATCTGCACTTAATTATTGATATCAGTTATGAGCAGAAACACATCTGTACATTTCTGAAATTATTTAATATATTAAATAATTACTATTATTTAATAGTAATTATTTAATACATTAAATAATTTCAGGCCTATAATGACTCATTAGAGTCATTATAGGCCTAATGAGTACAACAAACAATTGTACAGAGAAATAGTGGACCAGTAAATCAGAATATCTTATATGGGGGAATTTTAACTTCCCAGATATTGACTGTAGCTATTTCTACAGCAGCATGTATGAGAGGCTCCTGGTAGGAGTAATATAACCCTTGATCTGATTATCAGCAGTGATTATTTGTGCATTAAGAATTTGCAGATAAAGGAACCACTAGGTGGCAGTGATCAGTGTACTGATGTGGGATTTAATTAAAAGACATAATTGCCATCGGGGTAAAGGGAATGGTTTTTGCTTTAGTAAGGTTACTGTAGTGGTCTCAGATAATTTTTAAATTCTATACAATGGGACCAACTGATGATGTTACCAACAGCAAATTCTAAATGGGAAGCATTCAAGGAATTAATCGTGGAAGCTACTAGGCTTTTCATACCAACTAAGAAATACTGTTCAAGGTATAGGTCTAAATGGATGTCAGATGAACTAATGAGATCATCGCAGAGAAGAAAAATGCACAGGATGCATATGAATTATCAGGCAACACAGAAGCCAATGGGAGATATAAGCTAGTCTGTAATCAATTTTCAAAGGAGTTAGGCAAGTGAAGGCAGATTACGAGACATCTTTGGGATGCGAAGAAACACAGCAAAGACTTCTTTACTTATATAAACTCTAGAATAGTATGAGTCAGAGCTGTACTACTCAAATTAACTATTTTAATTGCGTTAATTTGATTTTTAATTGTTTTAAATTGATTTTAATTGTGTTAAATTGATTATTTAATTACTTAAATTTTACTCTAATGTACCGGTAAGTTGTCGATTTTTTTTCGTTTTTTCCATTTTAATTTCTGGAGGGTATCATACGGAAGTGTTCTACGCACTATATTGAGGTAAACTCCTCTTATTATTATACTAATAAACTCTAGAAAGAAGGGGATGAATCAAGCTTTATATTGATGGTTTCACTATTGATGAACCTGCTCAGATAGCTGAGACTGAATGAGTATTCTGCATCTACATTCACACATGAAGAATTCTGTACGGAAATGGAGGACAGAAGCTTATTAAAGTCTAATAGAGGGCTTAATGATTTTGTGATAACTGTGAGCAAAGTGGAGGAAAAATTGTTGAAGTCAAACATAAGAAAGGCACTTGGGGTGGATTTGATCTATCCAGTTATATTAAAGGAGGCGGAAAAGGAAGCAAGGAAACATTTAGCCATAATTATGCGAGCATCATTGGATTCAGGGTAGGTCCCAACAGACTGGAGATGTGTGCAAATGTATTCCCAATTCACGGGGGGGGGGGGTCAAAGGGTGATTACAAACCTATTAGTTTAACTTCTGTTCTGGGAAAAATAATGGAGTCACTGGTTAAAGAAGCATTGCAGGACCATCTAGACAAGACTGCAGTAATAATTCAGACACAGCATGGGTTTGTGAAGGGAAGTGTTGTCTGACTAATTTGATTAGATACTATGTTGTGGTCACAAAGGATGCAAAAAATAAATTTGATATCATATACTTGTATTTCTGGAAGACATTCCATACTGTTGCACATGGAAGTCTACTGCACAAATTGGAACAGTATAACACTAAGGGCAAGTTGTTACAATGATAAAAGGATGGTTGAGTGCGAGAAGACAGAGTTGTAACGAATGGACACTGCTCTTCGTGGACTAATGTTATTTGTAGAAGACCCCAGGGTTGGGTGTTTGGCCCTTTTGTTGCTTTGCATGTTTATCAATGATATTGGAGAAGGTACCGTATTTCTTTGATTCTAAGATGCCATTGATTGTAAGATGCACCTTAATTTCAGTACCACCAACAGAAAAACAGCTTTGATTCTAAGAAAAAAAAAATAAAATAAAACGCTAAAATATATCTAACAAATATTTTTATTATGATAGAATTCAATTTACTAACAACAATAGTATTTATCAGTAGGTATGTTATTCATCACTTCCTTCTGAATCTTTTTTAGCCGTCAATATCTGCATATGAATCAATATATGAGAGTTTACTTCACATTCAGAGTCTGATTGTACTGAGCCTCGTTATCTTCATTATCCCATAATATATCATATTCTGAGCCATCAAGCACATTGGTGATGCAACATTTTTTAAATGAGTGCTGGGATTAGTTTCCGAGCTGTTGATACCCATTCTGCCAATTTTGATGATGCGCTTTCTTAATTTTTCCGGATGGTGTCAGCGGAAGGTTGTCGGTCAACAGCCAGGATTCATATTCCTTTCTCAAGTAATCCTTAAATGGTTTGTTGACTGAAACGTCGAGTGGCTGCATTTGGCTAGTATGCAAATTACCCTCACTTCTGAGGGTAATTTGCATAGCAGTAATATGCTATCCTGTTTTAGTTTACAGTTTAGCTATCTGAAGATCCAGTACTCAAGAGAGAAGAATTTTTATATATAGCTTATGGTTTTCCTGACCATATTTCTGCTCCCTGTGAGGATTGGGAGATGCATTACCGTTCATGTTTGGTATGATTGTTCTGTTGTATATTGTGATTGCTTCTTGGTTAATATGTAAACATGTACATGCCATACAAGAATTTAAGTGCATAAGTTCATTTCTATAAGTTTAAATGGCCCTGGGTGCCAAGCATTATAGTGATCAAGCAATTTTCCAAGTGATTCATAGAGCGTTTACTTACTCCAAGCCACAGTTCTTCTTTAGTTTAAAAGTTTTTTACGTTTTATTTAATAAATCACTTAGTTTTACGAATTGTAAGCTATTTTCAGAATGGAACATCACCTTTTTTTTTTTTTTTCCCTTTAAACTAGCATTAACTTATATACTGCTTGGTCACTCTAGCGACACTGCTTCTGCCTCCCCGTGGCGGGGCCGGTAACCTGGGAGAAGAAATCCACTCTCCCACAGCTGAAAGGAGCAAAGATGGATAACAATGTTTCCACTATCATGCTCAAGAATAGAGACAAATCATACAGATAGACTTTTTTCTCAACCGAAGAGGTTGAAAACAACCCCTCAATTTGGGGATACCAGCTTTCCTCATATTAAATTCACTATCAGATCAGCTTATGAGTAAATTATCACCATTCCTTGTGCAAAAGTGCATTGAGACTGCAGCAGTATCACATAAAACAGTTAGGCGACTCCAGTCTGATCTTTTGGTTGAGACTACCCAACCTCAACATTCTGCGAAGCTATTAAAGTTCACAACATTTGCAGGACAATCAATAAAAGTTACTCCCCATGCCACCCTAAACTCCTCTAAGGGAGTAATAACAGAATGGGATTTATTAATTGTGTCAGAGGAGGAAATTGTCAAAGAGCTTCACGAACAAAAGGTCATCCATGCAAGGAGAATTATGATTCGCAAAGATGGTAACAAGGAGCATAATTCTCACTTTTAACACTCCTAGCTTACCAACATCTATGAAAGCAGAATATCTGCATTGCTGTGTCCAACCATACATCCCAAATTCCATCAGGTGCTACAAATGCCAAAAGTACAGACACTCCCAGACTACATGTCGAGGTGTGGCAATATGCCCAAACTGTGGGTCAAAAGAGCATAACCAATCTGAATGCACCATTACCAGTTCGAATTGCCCAAATTGTAAGGGTAACCACCCAGCTTTCTCAAAAATATATGAACTATGGAAGCAAAGGAAAAAAATTCAAAAATGTAAAGTAGAAAACAAAGTTACATACCCAGAGGCGAGAAGACTAATAATGAAAACAGTGACCAAGCGTACGAAGCCACAGCCACCCAACATTTCTAGTCAGTGGGAATTCAAACTGATATATCGGTTCCTCCGAATGTGTCTATTGATAATTGGGCACGTTCATTACTCTCTAATCCGAAACAGTCTCCTTCGCAACAAACAACAGAACAAGCTAGTAATACCCCAATTACCATACCAACTGATGTTTCCTCCACAATAAAACCAAAAGTGACAAACTATGAAACCGCAAACATCACTCTGTACTGGAATAGACGTTGATCAACAGCATGATTCAGATGATGGCATATTAGAACTACGTGCAACCAATGAGATGGACGTGACCCCTCCCACTTTCCCTAAGAAATACAAAACAAAAATAGATCGATACAAGCAAGCTGCAACTAAAAAACTCTCAGATCCAAAAATAACCCATAAAGCCACATAATGGAAAGGTTCCTTCAATGGAATTGTAGAGGCTTCCACAATACAAAAGATGATTTGCAGGATCTTATCGATCGGTATGAGCCAGCTGACATAGCCTTAAAGGAAGCTCTTTGAAATTCACGAGTGTCCGCTACCCTGAAAAATTATTCTATCTTCAGACATGATAGGAGTATTGACATGCCAGCTCATGGAGGGGTGGCGATTATTGTCAGAAACAACGTTCCATCCAAATATATTTCTGTTCAGACACATTTTGAAGTAGTGGCAGTGCGCATCGTAATGGGTATTACTCTTGCAATAGTTTCTCTATATCTCCCTTTTAAATTATCTTTCTCCTCAGATGAATTAGAAAATCTAATAGATCAGCTGCCAACTCCGTTCTGCTTACTTGGGAAATTCAATGCTCATCATCCACTATGGGGATCACCATCAGTTGACAAAAGGAGTAAAATAATAGAATCCCTGCTTGATTCTCATAACCTTACCCTGTTAAACACTGGCGAACCCACCTACATCCATGACTGCAGTTGACCTATCAATTTGTTCTGCCTCCATATATACCAATATGGAGTGGAAAGTTCTTGATTACCCACTAAATAGTGATCATCTACCAATTCTTTGCAAGATTCAAACACAAGTAAACTTATCCCCATTGCAGCGACCTACTTGAAAATTCCATAGGGCAAGCTGGAACGAATATGCCTCCCAAACTCAGTTTGATGATGGTATAGTAAAGTGCCAATATAGTAAAGTCCCGCCAATAGATATTGTCACCAATCATATAACAAAACAGATATTACAAGCTGCAAATACTACAATACCTAAATCTTTGCCTGGGAAACACAAACACAGCAATTATTAGTGAAACCAGGAATGCACATATGCTAAACGGACAAAAAATAGAGCCTGGAATCTGTTTCGAAAATTCCTCACAACTGCTAATCTCATTAACTTCAAAAGACTCAAAGCCAAGTTCCGACAAATAAGAAGAAAAGCAAAGAAAGACGCCTGGATAAGTTTTACTGCCATGGTTAACAATAACACAGATAATAGACTCATCTGGAAGAAAATTCAAGCACTTAATGGTCAATATGTGCAGTTCCCAGCTCCAATTCTAAACACTGGAAAGGGCAGGAAATGTCCACACCAACAGAAAAAGCAAATGCATTAGTCGAATCCTTTGCCAGTATTTCAGCAGTGTCCACTTACAGCTGAACCTTTCAGAAAATTAAGGCACCTGCAGAACGTAAAATAAACTTCTCCACTCTGGAATCACATTCGTACAATCAGCCATTCACTTTAACAGAACTTTTAGAGTCTCTGAATAAAACATCCAGTACCACTGCTGGTCCGGATGGACTATGCTACATAATGTTAAAAAAGCTAAATAACAAAGTAACAAATTCCCTGTTGAATTTCTACAACAGAATATTTTTAGAAAATGCTTATCCGTACACTTGCTGCCACCCAATTGTACTAGCATTTCTAAAGCCAGGGAAGGATCATACCCAGCCACATAATTACAGGCCAATTTCTCTGACTAGCTGTTTAGGCAAAGTCTTAGAAAAAATTATTCACAAGAGGCTAATGCAGTTTCTGGAAACTAATAATCTGCTGAACTGAAACCAGTATGGGTTTTGGAAGAATTGCTGAACCTTTAACGTGATGATCAAAGCAGAAGCAAACATCCACAATGCTTTTGTAAGGAGACAACATCTGGTAATGGTTAATCTCGATATTGAGAAAGCCTTTGATACCACTTGGTGATATGAAGTCCTCCAGGACCTTCGTTCTTTTAGTTTCAGGGGACATTTACCCCAATTTATACAAAATTTCTTTTACTACAGAACGTTTCAAGTCAGATATATGAACAGTTTATCTAAATCATTCGAACAAGAAAAGGTATACCACTGGGATCCATCCTAAGTGCAACATTATTCTCTACAAGAATTACAAATATCACACCAGACATACCAAAAACAGTAGATTCATACATGTTTGCTGATGACCTCATTATCTCTTGTCAGTCATAAACTATGAATGCCATTGAAAGGCAACTTCAACTGTTCCCTCACCAAAATAGAATCATGGGCACAACAGAAAGGCTATTCTTTAGCAGAAAATAAATCGACAGCAATTCATTTCTGTAAAATATGGAAATTACATCTGGATCCTGAAATATATTTAGAAAGCAACCAGATTCCTCTTACCGACAATTTTCGTTTATTAGGTTTATATCTAGATAATAAACTTAGTTTCTCCAATCATATTGCCTATCTTAGAACGGCCTGTCTAAAGAAATTGAACATCTTAAGAGCTGTCTCCACTAACTCATGGGGTGCCGATAGACACTTTCTCTTACTTCTTTATAAAACTTTAATTTGGTCCTGATTAGATTACAGATCACCTGTCTATGACTCTGCAAGAAACAGTTCCTTGTTACGTCTGAATACCATTCAACATAGTGCCTTAAGGATAGCCACGGGAGCCTTCAAAACATCTCCAGTTCACAGCCTATACAAAGGGTACTAGGAAAGTTTTGCAATACAGCTTTGTTTATTTAATTTTTTCAAAGTAATTTCCTCTACATTCAATACACCTCTCCATCCTCCAAAACCAATCTTTAAACCAGTTCTGCAAAGTTTCACTAGGGAGTAAAGCACACTTGTTGTCCCAAGCCCGTAGAAGGTCCTCATCACTGGAAAACCGCCTCCCTTTTAGCTTCATTTTCACATGCGGGAACAGTGCAAAGTCGCAGGGAGCAAGGTCTGGACTGTAGGGAGGGTGCTCGAGAAGTTTCAGTCCTGTCGTGGTCAAATATTTGGTGCAGGCTTTGGCGCGGTGAGCTGCAGCATTATCGTGATGGAGGTACCAGGTGTCCATTCTTGACTTTGGCCACAGGTTCTTCATAGATCCAATGACTTTAGGCAGGCATTGTTCAGTATACCACTTAGCTGTGACTGTCTTCTGCGTGTCCAAAATGACACGTTCCACAATTCCACTCGATTTGAAAAATACAGCTATCATTTTCTTCTTTACAGATCGGGATTTTCTGACAATTACGGGTGTGTCGTTATCATCAAAGACCCAAACTTTGTTTTGAGCCTTGGTCGGCAGATCGTAATAGTACAGCCAAGTCTCGTCACCTGTTACGATGTTGTTCACATACCGAGATTGTCCCTTATCAAACTTTTTTAACATCTCCCGGCACCAAGTCACACGTCGTGTAATCTGCTCTTCAGTCAGTTGATGCGGCACCCAGAGAGAACAAAGTTTCTTCACGTGCAAATGATCTTGCAGAATCAAACGAATTGCTGGTGCATTTAGGCCCAAAGTATCCTCTATCTGTTGGTAGGTCACTCGCCTGTTTTCGTCAAGCATTTTCCTCACAGCAGTAACGTTTCCTCCGTAACTGACGTTCGTGGCCTTCCCGGCCTCTCAGAATCCTCCAGAGTGAAATTTCCCCTTTGGAATTCTCTATACCACCTGAATATCGTTGTACGATGTGGACAATCATCATCTAGTGCAAGAGTCATTTCTTCTAAGCACTGGTCTATGGTTAAACCATGCACGAAATTATACCGCAAAACTGTCCTTATCTCATTTCGTGACCACGATGCCATCGCAAGCACTTTACACTCTCACTACTAATGAATAACTGAGCTCATCGACTTGGCGCGGCGGCTACTATGCACATATGAACATGTCTCAACCTGCAGCAACAAGCAGCTTCCTGTGATTAATTGTTGCGTCATATTGCAAAACTTTCCTAGTACCCTTTGTATATTGAGGCAAATGAACCCCCGCTGCATCTCAGACAAAAACCTTTGCTATGTAGCTATGCTGCAAAAATTAAAAGTATTCCATCTCATTCCAGCTAGGAATACATGTTTGACCCTCAGTATATAATATTAGCTAGGAATACATGTTTGACCCTCAGTACATAATAAACCTAATGAAAACTGCCCTGCAGGTCTTAGATTGCAAGAACTAATGACTAGTTGGAACATTAACTTTCAGAAAATCCTCGAAGACCTTGCTCCTCCTGTGATGGGGAAAAGGCTCCCTGTCAAACAACGACCTACAGTAACTAGATGAAGCCCACACTTTAGAAAACTCAGAGAAACGCTTATTTATACTGATGGCTCAAAAACAGATGAAGTTGTAGGTGCTGCAGCAATTAGTTCCACATTCTCAATAGCTGTGCCTCTTTCTACAGAATGCAGTATCTATACTGCAGAATTATATGCAATAAAACTAGCCCTAGATAATATAACCAAGCAGCAATTCAAGCAAGCTCTTGTATACACAGACTCCTTAAGTGCAGTCACTGCCATTCAATCTACTACTTCTTTCCACCATCCGATTCTGAAACAGATCCAGCTTCAATTATATCAATATCAAACATTCAAACAAGCGGTCACATTCTGTTGGATCCCTGGTCATGTGGGCATACCAGGTAATGAAAGCGTGGATCGTGCTGCTAAACATCCCGATAATGAATCTTTCTGCCATCAAAAAGTGCCATACACTGATTATAGATCCATTATTTGAACAGCATGTTGGAATCAGTGGCAAACTCAAGTCAATAAACTATTCCAAATTAAAAAAGAACCTCAACTGTGGATTTCTAGTTTCACAAGAAGCAGGTGAGAAAAAGTCATTTTGGCAAGACTCCGAATTGGTCATTCATATATAACTCCTCTGTCCTTGCTTATGGGAGAGAATCCTCCTCAATGTTCCTTCTGTAAATCCCAATTAACAATCAAAGATATTCTCATAGAGTGTCCTCAATATTCAAGTATCCGGAAATCCAGTTTTCCCTCTCTAGTAACTTTCAGGAACCTTTAACTTTACAACACATACTTGGCAATTGCGCAGATTTCAAAGCTCTTTTTCAATACTTGACATGCATAAATATATATAATCGTCTGTAATATAAAATATTTGTATATTTTATACAAATAATACATACTTTTATACAGATAACTGTAATATAAAATATTTAGTCATAAGTTAATGATGAACAGGCACAATATGGCCCAGGCCTTTGTGCCAAAAAACTTTCAGCACAACAACAATAATAAGTTTAAATACTAAAAGTTCTTTTTTCTCTTGTTAATATTCACACACACGCACACACTTTTTAATGTAAATCCCAAACATGAAAGGCATTAGAATCCATAAGGTCCTTGTTGATATTAGATACTTGAATTTCTGTAGATTGTAATTTTCAGGACCAGTGAAGGAAGGTTGTTCCCAAAAAAAACCCCCACCCAGAAGCATAAGGGATAAAAGGGGAAGATAAAAAGTTGGTTCTCTGATTATTTGGAGGGGGGGGGGTCTGCATTATTGTTCATTATTGTGTTAATGACTTGATAGACATGGTATATAAAGTAATTTATTATTGAAATGTTACAATTTTAAAAGAATTAAACTACCTTAACAAACTAAAACTATTTATGGCTAAGTTTTGAGAATTTAGGAAATACTGAGTTCCCAAAGCCTAGCTATAAATAGTTGGTGCTTTCATTGAGGTTGTACAATTCTTTTAAAATACTATTCATTTTAATAATGAATTACTTAATATACCATTTGATATAATAGTGTAGTGTCTATCAATTAATTAACATAATTGATTTTCTGAGTTTTGTAGTTAGACAGTGAATGAATATTGATTCACTCAGAAAATCAATTATTATGTTAACATGTAATTAACAAGTTTGGACTGGTTTGGAAGAGAGTGTGGGGAAGAACAGTTGTTGTTGTTGTTTGGTTTTTAGGAGCATTAGCAACTAAGGCCATATTGCTCCGGGATGTGCGGTAGTCATTCTGCATCCTCTGCATTTGGTGGTAACGGGCTCGAACCCCGGTCTAATCAAGAAACGTGTGCTACGCACTGCTGCTGCTCCTTCCCACCTGGCTACGGAGGCGCGGGAAGAACAGTAGTCCCATGGAAGTATCTATAGAAAAGACATGTAGCTGGTGAAGAGACTTTGTAAGAGATGAGTCATTAATTAACCTACTACCCTCTTGAATGGTGGTGCGCCCAGATTTTCTCTCAAGAAGCTGGAAAGAGATTTTGGTTCACCACGACAGATGTGGGAACAATATTCCATGGTAGGGTGTATTTGAGACGTGTAAAAAGTGAGTAGTTCTTTAGAAGAAGGGGGAAAAACCCGTTTTATGGATTCAGAGGAAGCAATATTGGTGATGTGCTTGTGCAAGAGAGATTATAAGTCAGGGTAATTCCTAATAGAGATAGGTGATCTTGTTTAGCTGTCTTAATGTCATTGAAAATAAGCATAGCATACTTTTATTTGTAAGAGATAAGCCAGGACTAAGTTTTAGGTGGATTGAAGTTAACTAAGTTTTCTTTGCCCAATTGGTGAATTATCTGGGGATTAGCATTTGAGGAGTTGGTTGTTGATGTTCGAGAAGTTGAGGCTGTGTGCGCGCGCAAAACATGTAATGAATAAAATTATGAATAGCATTTCCAGTCACTGGAAGTGTTTTTTTAATATACAAGAGGAAAAGAATGGGAGAAAGAACTGAATTTTTCGAAATACCAGCATTAGTGGAGAAGTTAAAGACAAAATAAAGTCTGACAACCTTCCTAATTGAATTTATGCCTCCTAATGACCTCCTCATCTGAGTATCAGGAAGGATTCCATCAGTTGTTGGCAGTGCCTCCATAGCCAGTTGTGCAGGAGCAGCAGTACGTAGCACATGCTTCTTGATTAGACCGGGGTTCGAGCCCATGAACACCAAATACAGAGGATGCAGAAAGGTCAGGGAATGACCACCACATATCCCCGGAGCAATATGGCCTTAGTTTCTAATGCTCCTAAAAAACCAAATAACAACAACAGTAGTTGGCTTTGTCAATCCATTCAAAGCCTTGAATATATGTCAGATATGTTCCTAGTCTCCATATGCTGCAATTTCCAAAATTGAATCGTTTTCTGGTAAAATCACCCTTTTGCTCTCCTCAGCAATCTTGTTGCTCTTCTCTGCACCCATTTCAACAGATCAACATGTGGAATACTGTATACCTCAATGTGTGCAGTATTCAAGATATGGCCTGACCATTACCTTAAAATCAGACTTGAAAAAAAGTCAAATTGTGCCTCAAGATATTGAACAAGGTTGGGATTATGGCCTGGCACATTACACAGCAGGAGCTGTGCCTTCACAGGAAGCTTATTTTTCTCAAGATAACTCTTCACTGAAGGACAGAAAACTTCAAGCTCTCATTCATTGAAGACATATCTTGTAACCTATGCCTTCTTATTACTGCACTGAAATACTCCCAGCATGCTTTTGTCAACCTTTTGTTGTCTAAATACTCTGGGGGTGCTAGAGTGATACACAAGCAAAGGCTTCAGATTAAAATCTCAAGAGGCATTGGCACTCAACAGGAGAGTGAGCCTATTGTTCATAGACTTATGCCTAGGTAAACTAGCCTCATCCTTAGTGATGTCCATTCTCCTGGGCATTCACTTCCAGAAGAGGCCGGTTTCATCAATATTAAAAACTTGCTGGGGAAGATACCCTCCTGATCAACAAACTCTTGGAATTCAATTTTAAAGGTCTCAGCTGCTTTTTTTTATCAGCACTGGATGCCTTTCAAAACTTTTGATATTCGCCCTTTTTTTGAAGTGCCCGAACAAGCCTCTGCTGGCTTTAAAGTTTTCAAAGCGCACAGCACTGCCACTGATTGATGGAGCTTTAAGTTTCAGGTCTATGATGGATCATCATAGATCTGAAACAATCATATGAGTGATGTTTCTCACGCCACATGTTGAACGATAAAAAAAGATGCTAATTGGGTGAGAAATCAATGGGTCTGGAGGTTGGCGAAAAGGATGTAGAGGACTTTATTGGCGCTCATGGGCATGAGCTAAAAGCAGAGGAGCTAAAAGAGTTGCAGAAAATAAAGGAGAGTGACGCTAGAGAGGAAGAGGAAGAAAACGACACCCTCAATACGAGTGACGTTCTATGTGCTACGTGTCTAAAAAATTTTACCCATGTGTCGTTCCAGCTATATCGGAAAGCCATTGGTATCTGCAAATATCATCGGTCCTTAAAATAAACAATCATATGGAAGGTATATCGGTTCCTGAGAATATCGGATGTTGAGGTCATCGTGAGTCGAGGCCCCCACTATACTCTTGATCTGATTATTAATAGTGATTCTTCAAGCATTAAGAATCTGCAGATAAAGGAACCACTAGGTGGCAGTGATCAGTGTGCTGAAGTGATATTTCTGAAAGAGGTAACTACCGTCAGCGGTAAAGTGAAGGGCTTTTGTTAAAGGTGACTATGGTAGTCTGAGACAGTACTTAAATGCTGTACAGTGGGACCAACTGACGATGATGTTACGAACAGCAAATTCAAAATGGAAAGCATTCAGAGATTAATCTTGGCAGCTACTAGGCTTTTCATACCAACTAAGAAATATTGTTCAAGGTTTAGGCCTAAATGGATGTCAGATGAACTAATGAGACATATGGCAGAGAAGAAAAATGCATGGGATGCATATAAATTAACAGGTGAAACAGAAGCCTATGATAGATATAAGCTGGTCTTTAACAAAGTCACAAAGCAGGTTAGGCAGGCAAAGGCAGATTACAAGAAATTGTTGGCAAAGAATGCAAATAAAAACAGCAAAGAGTCCTTTACTTATGTAAACTCTAGACAGAAGGGGATGAATTAGATTGGTCCACTTAATATTGATGTTTCAACTGTTGATGCTGCTCAGGTAGCTAACAAACTAAATGACTATTTCTCATCAACATTCACACATGAGCAGTTATTCAGGGAGACGAAAGCCAGAGGTGAATTAAACTCTGGCAGTGAGCTAGATGATTCTGTAATAACTGAGAGCAAAGCGGAGGATAAATTGTTGAAGATAAACATAAAAAAAGCACCTGGGGTTGATGGGATCTATCCAGTTATATTAAAAGAGGCATCAAAGGAAGTAAGCAAACCCATAGCCAGGCTAGGTATCTATGAATTAGAGATGTGCAAATGTGATCCCATTTCACAAAGGAGGATCAAAGGGCGACACAAGTAATTACAGACCTGTAAGTTTAACTCCTGTTCCAGGGAAAGTAATGGAGGCACCGGTTAAAGAATCGCTGCAGAATCATCTAGACAAGACTTCAGTCACAGCATGGTTTTGGTAAGGTGGAAGTCTTGTCTGACCAATTTGATTGGATACTATGATGTGGTCTCAAAGGAACTAGATGAAAAGAATAATTTTAATATCATATATTTGGATCTTAGAAAGGCTTTTGATACAGTTGCACATGGAAAACTGCTACACAAATTGGAGAGAGAGAGAGAGAGAGAGTGGTAATCAATGGACACTGCTCTTCGTGGACTAATGTTATTAGTGGAGTCCTCCAGGGTTCAGTGTTGGGTCCATTGTTGTTTCTGTATTTATTAATGATATTGATGATGGTGTATCAGGCTTAACATCTAAGTTTGCAGGCGATACGAAGGTTAGCAGGTTTTTAATAACACTAATGACAGTACTCTGCTGCAACAGGATCTAGAAAAGTTGAGCAGATGGGCTGAGAGGTGGCAACTGAAGTTTAGCATTGACAAATATAAAGTACTGCATGTGGGAAGCAGCAACCCCAGAGTAACATATCAACTGTGTGCTACTACACTGACATAAAGAATGAAAATGACCTGAGGGGTAATTGTTCAGTCAGATATGAAGTTTTCTGAGCAGTGCAGATGGTTTGCAAGAGTAGCTCATGATGTCATGTCAGTGATATACAGGAATTTTTCTAGCAGGGATAAGGAGGTGGTTATCCCTTTGTATAGGGCAGTGGTCAGGCTACACCTTGAGTACTGTATACATGTCTCCAGGTCTCATTTTAAAAAGTATGTTGAAATGCTGGAACAAATACAGAGAATAGTAACATGGTTAGTGAATTAATTAATGAATGGATTGATTGATTGATTGATTGATTGATTTTGATTTTATTGTCGCAAAAACGACTACGGTTAGTTAGTGAATGGAACAAAGAGTTGTTCTTATGAAGAAAGGCTTAAGTTTTGCAAATTACAGCATTTGGAGAATTAGGCACCTGCGAGGTGATCTGATTCAGGTTTATAAGGCCTTGAATGGTTTGAGCAAGCTTAGTGCTGATGGGATTCTTCCTCCTGCTGAGAATAATCGCCTGAGAGAGCATAAATTCAAATTGAGGAAAGACAGTTATAGGATAGATGTGTGGAACTTTGCCTTTATCCAGTGGGTGGTTGATTGCTGGAACAAACTTCCATCTGATGTTGTAGAAGTTGATAGCTTAAACAGATTAAAGGCAGCACTAGACAACCATTTGGAGTGTTTGTCTAGTGCTGCCAAAAAAAAAAAAAAAGTAGTTTTTTTTTTTGTTTTTTTGTTTTTTTATTTTATGTTGTTGTTGTTATTTGGTTTTTAGGAGCATTAGCAACTAAGGCCATATTGCTCCGAGAATATGCGGTGGTCATTCCTTGTCCTTTCCGCATCCTCTGTATTTGGTAGTGACGGGCTCGAACCCCGGTCTAATCAAGAAGCATGTGCTATGCACTGCTGCTCCTTCCCACCTGGCTACGGAGGCGCATTTTATTTTATGCTATATAAGTTTGCTTTCTTGCATCATATGCTAATGCTAACAAACTTCCATCTGGTGTGAAAGTTGACAGCTTAAATAAATTCAAGGAAGAACTAGACAAACATTTGGAGTTAATTGATGGATGAAATGGGAAGCGGTCCCCCCCCTTTTGTCTGATGCTGTATAAGCCTGCTTTGCCTCTGCCAATTACAGCGCTAATGCTATTATGTCCGTCACAGTCATTAGGCATATAACACACTCCTACTACCTCTTTCCCATTGCTTATACCACATCAAACTCAATCAGCATTGCATTGGCCACTTCTGTTGACTGGATGGACTGTCTCAGATTTAAAGCTAAGAGTATAACTTATCTCCCCACCTGTCATTTGGCCTTTTTGTACACATTGTATTTCCCATCTTCAAATTCTGCATTCCTTATGTCTGAGTGATACTGTCTCTGATTCATAGTGTGAAACACAATGTCTCTGATGTCTGTACAGCATCTGTTTACCTACTAAAATCAATTTGTTATTATTAGGTGTAATGAAGATGTTTTCACATCGCCTTTTATTTCAAAATGGCAGAGTGCACCGAATAATGCTTGTGTGTTAAATTTTGCACTGTCATTCAAAGTCAAAAACTGATCCACAGCTGGATGATCTCCAATTTTAACAAATGACAAAATTGTCTCAAATGAGAATTATGGTTTAAAATGACCCAAGAGTAACCATTTGTGAAATGCCAAAGGATCTTGGATCTCTGTTATCTTGTTTCATTCCATTTTAATGAAAACTATATCTTTGACTAGGAGGCATGTTTCTGCAAATGATGTGACTGTTAAGAGAGAAACAATATTGAACACCACCATTAATTCACTTTTGATTTGTTTGAATTTGAAATTAATCACAAGATATATTTTTTAAATGTATCATAACTGGAGGTGAAATGTTGGCTTATGGGCATGATTCCTAAACCAAACAGCAGTTGTTCCATTGTGGAGCCCCCCTTTCCCTTGATCCAAAGAAATTTCGAATGGCAGGTGTGCAACAAAACAAGCCCATGTGGCTAGCATTTTTTCACTGTGAGGATGATGTCCACTACAGATATGCTACAGATGGACCAGCAATTAATAATGAGCTCTACATTGGGTTTCTGAGATGTGTTCATGTTATTATTATTAGCTATATGGTGCAAGGAAGCCCGAGGCTTATGCTACACCAGCCAAAAAAAAAAAAAAAAAAAATCTGAATTATCCTGCGAGAGAGAGAACAAGAGTTAAAGTAGAAAAGAATCGCCAAGAAAGAGAAGAATGGTGATATCCAGCTCAGGTCCCTGGGTGTGCCAAGCCCATACTCACCAGATGTGGGCCCCTGGGGTTAAAATGGTGTAGGGAACACCCTGAAAGAACCAGGGCTCTCTCGATGCTGTTCTAAAAAATAATAAAATAAATAAAACCACTTTTTTGATGAAGGGTGTTTTAGTAAAACAAGGACATTTCACTCTTACATGAGCTTAAGTTTATTAAAACTTGATAAAGGTGCATATATAAGTTCTAAAACCAAATGTGTCTCATCCTTACCTTCACTTTGGGAAGAAAGTACCAGAAAGTGGGAAAGGTGGAACCTCGAGGACCGGTTACTTCATTGTGATAATGCAACATCACATTTTCACTACGTGTACAAAGTTTAATTCAACTCTCAGTCACAAATATGGGACCATACAACATTCCTGGACTGTAAAAAATCTTGAACAGACATCGCTTTAATGACATGCAAACAATAAAAATTGCCAATTTTGAAATTAGCTTTCCCAAAGTGCTTCCAAGAGTAGACAAATCATTAGGCTAAATGCAATGCATCACCTCAGAAGAACAGTATTATGTATATGTGTATATATATATGTATATATATATGTATATATGTATGTGTGTATATATTTGTTTATATATATATATGTGTATATATATGTATGTATATGTGTATATATATGCATATATGTGTGTATATATATATATGTGTATATATGTGCGAGTGTGTGTGTATATATATATATGTATAATATATATATATGTATAATATATATATATCCTCCATGTTAAAAAAATGTAATGGTAAAAATCTAGCACCACAATAATATACTTCAAAAACCTATTGATATTTATATTTATTTATAGATACTGATGATATTCATAGTAAACAGTTGAAGGATCTGTAACAGGTTTTTCAAGTAAGTTCAGAATAGGATGTTGTATTTCCATTTATAACAAAATTAATGATTAAGAACTTCAGACTTCCACTTAATAACCTCTGAAGATTTATTTTTTTTTTTACCACTTAACTCATTAATTAATTGTTTTTCTTTATGAATTTAACATATCTGTAACCTTATCTTTTGTCACTCCAAGCCATTTGCTATAGGCATTGTTAATCCTTTTTAACTAATCCTTTAATGATATCAAAATCACTCCACTTCCAGTAAAGGTTATTCATCTGGACTAGCCTCATAATGCAATTATTTATTTTTATTGATTATCATTTATATGAAATGAAATTTACATTCTAAATTACATTATATAACAAATCACATCTCCTATGAACATTGAAAACGTGAGAAATATCTTCATCATTAAAGTGAGTTGGCACATTACCCATTATTCCCATAATTATTTCATTAAAAATAGTTGAATTGCATTGAATTTGGTCTTTCTGAAAGTTGTATATGCAACATTTTTTTGGCTTAAAATTATAAATAACATTTGAAGCTTTTCCATTGTGGGAGCCCATTTGACATGTATGAGAATTTATTTTCATAAAAATTCTTTTTTTTTTTTTTTTTTTTTTTTCCAAATCCTAAATATTACTTTTGCTAGCTCTGCTTCAGAAAAGTAAACTATAATTTTCATATGATTTCACTATAAATTATATGCGTATTCAATAAAATAGGCAACTTTTTGAATCAAAACAATGTTAAATAGTCATTGAGAGGGTTGGACTGAACAGATGATATAATGAGAAATTTCTTTCGGTATTCCACCTCCTCTTGTGTCCCAAGAGAACTTATTTAGGGAAATTTTGTTAATATAAAATTAAAATAAATATAAATCAATATTGACTAAACATTATTCTAAATTTTTCATTCAGACATAAGTTGTGTATTTATTATTTTGTTGTTTATGAATTCGAATTTTTGTGTTCTGCAAGGAAAGCTTTGCGTGATAGTGGAAATAGGATTAATTGAAACAGCTAACGTTTTAATGTGTACCTGCTGAAAGCTACCGCATGTTGCTCCCAGCTGTGCAAGACAAACATGATGTAATTGTGTCATTCGTGTTGTGTTGTATTCGTAATATATATTTTTTTTTTATGAACAAGTGGAACTCGAAACAATGTTAAGTGCCTAAAACTAAATGCCCATAGGTTAGAGAATATATCTATTGAAATTGAATTATTTAACATGCAATTATTTGCAAACACATAACTAATAAACATACCCTTACAATATTTATTTCTAAAATTATTAAAACAATGCATGTAGGTTAAACAATCTCTCCTGAAATGTCCTGCATTTCAATATTTATTAGAGTGTACTGTTAGAATATTTAATAAAATTAAATGCATTAATATTATGTCAGAATTGGCACACATAAATCCAGATTCTATTATTACATTAACAAATGCTATTAAAATTAATCATGTATTAATAATAATATAAATATATACAAATAAAGTATCAAATTTTATTTTCCTTCAGATGACTGACCAACATCAAGAAATTAGAAAAGTGCCAAATCAGGCCATGAAAAAAAAAGGGAAATTAACAGGAAAAAAATTATTAGAAATGTTTTCCAAAACAGCAAGGCACTCCACTCTTAATGATTGTTTATAAAAAATCATTAAGAGAGGAGTGGAGTGCTCTTAATGATTTTTTTATAAAAAATCATTGAATGGATTAATTTTAGATTAAAAATTAAAAAAATCATTATAGATTTGAGATTTTTTCCTATTCTTACTCCCAGTTGTAATTTCGTAACTTAAGAAAAAGAAACCAATAAGACAGAAATTTATGCCCAAAATATTGAGCCAGAATAAAACTTTATATATGGCATACAAATATATATTGTCATTGTCATCCAGACAAGTAGCATATAAACATGTATTTTCGATATTAAAAATAATAAAATTGTGTTTATGCGTGACGTGGGGAAAGAAATTTTACAGGCTCTGATAATGAATATAGAGCAACATGTACTACATTCAATAGAGCCTAATAAAATTGACACTTTTGCTTCTCAAAGCACAGAATAAAAAATATTGATGTCATAAGTTTAATCAAAAGTACCCATTTTTATTTAATAAAAAAAAAAGAGAGAATTATTTTTTTTATACACTTAGATTTTGTTTTATTTTTTATTTTTATATCAGTTGTATTTGTTAACTTCAGTTATAATAAAGGAAATGTACAAAATTGTTCTATTTAATTTTTTAACCATACTAATAACCTACTTTATATCACATTTTTAAATATAATGTTGGGCCCTTTCCCGGTGGGTCTTTTATCTTCAGTCCAACCCTGGTCATTCAACCTAACAATTTTGATGTATTTTGAACTAATTGTTCTCCTTATGTGATATCAAAATAATTAAAACGATTACTCTTATGCTGTTTGCTAATACAGGTGACCCCCACTTAACGCTGATAATTCGTTCCGGAAAAACAGAGCGCTAAGTGAATCCGTGCTAAGCGAGCGCCGCATTCCCATAAGGTAACATGTATTTGTGAAATGATTTTCACTACCATAAATGGTAGTGAAAAGGTGCACAAATGTCGGTAAAAATATTTAATATTCAAATATTTGTACATATAAAATATTCTGCATTACACATGTGTATAATTATGTGGTAACTACTTTCGGATCAAAATTAAACTTAAAATTTCAATTAAAATCGTGAATTTAATTGATCTAAATTGATTTAACTTAATTGATGGATTTAATCATGAAAAATGTGTCGATTTTGGGTTGTACTTTGGCTCTCTTCCTGGCAAACTAAAAGGGATTTTAATTTTAAATCCCCTGCAGCGTTACCACTCAACAATAAAGTCAACTGATTCTCTGCCGCTTTGAAACCTGGCAGGTTTTTTCTTCTTTCAATATGAAACTTCTTTTAGGCATTCCTTTCCAAAAAAGTTCTACTTCATCTCTGTTAAAAACTTGTTGAGAAGTATAAATGCATAATACCCCTCTTCACTAATTTTAACAAGTTCTTTTTTGAAAGTTTCGTCTCCTTGATCTGCAGTTGCTGCCTCTCCCTAGATTTTAAATCTATTCAACCAGCTCTTACTAGTTTTAAATGGTTCCACATTTTTTTTTTTTTTTTCCTTCAAGGTGAGTTTTCTTCAGATCATATAGGCTAATTTTTCTCTCTTTCTTTTTTTTTTTATAATATTTAACTTAATTGAATTCTGCATTGGATATTATCTTCAATAAAATTCTTCAATAAAGTCTCTTCATTTCAATCCTAATAGCTGGCCTAGCCCTAGTTGCTTGCAGTGGAACAGCTGTCTTTCCCACTGCTAAAATTAATTCTTTATTTTTTTATGATTGTTCTTACAGTTCAACTTACCAGTCCTAAATTATGGCACACATCTGCTTGTCATTGATCGGAATCAGTTCGCTTCAAAACGTCTAATTTAATTTTCAAATTCAGTCTTTTTCTTACATTTATAGTCTTCATATTGCGTCCAGATGTTGTTGCTTTTTCATTCTTATCCTCTTTGAAAATGTAACTGTGTTGGTTGCATTAATTATGATTCAATGTTCGAGTAAACTGTTCGTTATACACTGTCTAATACTGTACTGAGTGATGACTAGACTTCTGATATGCATATAATGCAAGCAATATACTTGATCATTTTTTAAAATGTTGAACTTGGAACTACGTAACAAGTCACTGTAATGCAGTTAAATTAGCTTGTGAGAAAATTTCTCAAGTCAGTGTGGGAAACGTTTTAATGCTGTTTTGCTACTCATTTTCAAGCTATTGACTCCATCAAATGAAACGATTTTGTTAAATATGCCAAAAATGCATCTGGAAAAGAGCATTATAGTGATTTGTGACAGTGTTATAGTCAGATAAGAGTTATAATATAAGAACAGCGTTATAGTGAATCGTGTTATAACAAGGGCCTGCGAATCGTGTTATAACGAGGGGGGGGGAATAAAGTAACTTATTATCCAGAAGCACAAAAACAGATCTTAGCAAGTATGCCCTCATACTCATTTGTAAATAGCTCCTGTCAAGGAATACAAAACAGTTGCTGTTCAAACAGGTACTTTGGTTGCTCTGAACATATGTCTGGTCACCTGGGCCTGATCAGTCCTCTCACCAATCAGAAAAAAACATGCTTGGATTCAGCTGATGAGATAATGTCTAGGTGGTAGAGGACTCCCATCAACTGATGCAATACCACCACTTTGCTTATTGGAGGCTTGAAGTAGTGGAACCCATGTTTAGTCTCCAAAGCTAAGTTCCAATCAACCCTTCTTCCCCATCTCTTCCATCATGTAGTATGTATGACTGATGACACTTTTGAGGTTATGATGAACATTCATGGTGAGATCCAATCTTCCTAGCATTTCGAGGGTACCGCTCTAAAACGGTATTTGCAGGCCGGCCGCTAGTTAGTACACTGGACCAAACCTATTGGTAACTCTTTCGGATTAGCTAGTGTATAATCTTGCTATTTTTTGCTTGTTACCAAACCTATTGGTAACTCTTTCGGATTAGCTAGTGTTTACTCTTCCAGATAGTGACTGGAGGGAGTCCGAGTAGTGTGTATAGGGGGGGACACTGTCATGGTCCGCGTTATGTCAAGGATCTGGGTATATTCTTACCATGTGTATGCCATATCCCAAAAATTTCATTACTTCATACAGCGTGCCCCCCCCCCCCACTTTTTCTTACTATTGAATACACCACAAATTGTCAAACTAATAGGGTAAACTTATTTCCACTTCCAGTCTACCAAACCCCATGTACTTTTTCTTACAGAATCTCAGTTATCGGTTGATTCAGCGACTGCTGATCTCATTTGCCCAAATTATTTGCTGTATGATTTCTTTCACCACAAAGGTGGTACTTGTGTATATGTCTGTTCCGATATACCCTGTCATAGACTTCGTCATTTGGAATCACCTCTTTTTGATCTTCTCTGGCTTAAAATCTCTCTCTCTCTCTCTCTCTCTCTCTCTCTCTCTCTCTCTCTCTCTCTCTCTCTCTCTCTCTCTTTACCTCATTCTGTCAAATTCATATATTGTCTCTAATGTTCTCCCAACTCCTTGGCTTCCTCTCTTTGCACCTTGACTTTCTCCGGACCAACTTTCCTAACGGTGAGGTAATTTTCCTTGGTGATTTTAATTAATGTTCACAACTCCAGCTGGCTTCCGTTTTCTAGTCACACAGACCCGGCTGGTCGAGATGCTGAGGCTTTTTCAATTACTAATGACCTCGCACAGATTGTTCATTTACTTACCAGAATATCGGACAATCCTTACTATACAGCCAACACACTTGATTTTTTTTCTCAGAAGCAACCCTTCTAAGTACGCTGTCAAGGTGAGTGACCACTCACCTTGACAGGTCCTTTAGGCACCTCAGATCACAACTTGGTGATTGTGTCTTCTCCAATGCAGCCTTTTTATCATGCTATTCCCAACCTAGTGTTGTTTGGCATTACAAGAATGCAAACTGAGATGACATGCAAGATTTCTTTTCTTCTTTTCCTAGTTCGGATTACCGTTTCAAAACTTCTGATGTTAATGTTTGCTCAGATCAGGTCAGCGAAATTATTCTTGTAGAAATGGAATGCTCTATTCCACCTTAAAATCTCGTCCTTTATCTAAACCTTGGTTTTTCAATAAATGTGCTAAGGCTGTTGAAGAGAAGAATGTTGTGTATCGTAATTGGCTTGTTTCCAATTCTTCAGTTTCATTTTCTGGCTATACCAGCGCTATCAATGATTGTTAAGCAATTATTAATTAGTCCAAACTAGATTTTGAACAGTCTAAGAGTAGAAATCTTGCTTCTTGCCCTAATGGTAGCCGAGAATTCTGTTCTCTTGCCAAAGCTATTGATTGCAACTTTTGCCCATCTCTGCTCCCACTTCTGTCAAAACCAGATGGTTCTATTTTTATTTCAGCCAAGGATAAAGCTGACCTTCTAGTATCCCATTTTCCTTCCAACTCATGTATTAACGATCTTGGTAAAACACCTCCCATCATTCCCAGCACGCTCCATTCAGTGCCTCTTGTGGTCTTTCATCAAAAGGATGTCAGAAGGATTTTGACCAAACTTGATGCTAAGAAAGCTCCAGGTCCTGAAGGTATTTCTCCACTTGTTCTCGAAACTTGTGCTCCTGAACCTACTCCTGTTCTTTGTCGCCTTTTTCACTTTCTTATTCTTAAGATGTTTTCCCTTCTGTTTCGAAATTTGCTCATATCCAGCCAGTTCCTAAAAAGGGTGACAAATCCCTCCCATCCAATTATTGTCCCATTGCAATTACTTCTACTCATTCTAAAGTAATGGAGAAATCAGTTAACTGCGAACTCTTAAACTGTCTAGAAACCTTCCATCTGATCAACGATCGCCAATATCGATTTCGTAAGTGTTGATCCACTGGTGATATTCTGGCTAACATTACCCATTTATGGACAAATAAGTTCGGTGAAACACAAGCAGTTGCTCTTGACATCTGAAAGGTTTTTGATTGTGTTTGGCCTAAAGGTCTTCTAAACAAGCTTCCAATTGCAAAAAAAAAAACAGTTGGCAAACTGTTTTTTACAATTGGTTATTCAGTTTTCTCTGTGAACTGCTCGATGAGGGTGATGGCTCTCTGTATTCTTCATTAATGCTGGTGTCCCGCAAGGTTCAGTTCTTTCCCCCCACTCTTTTCCTCTTGTATATTAATGACCTTCTATTGACCTGAAATCCTGTCCATAATTTTGCTGATGATAGCCGATTACTTTCCAGTTTGAGAAACCTCGCCCTGCTCAATCAGCTATAACTTCTCGAATATCTGCTACCAATTCCTTAAATGTTGATCTCCAGGTAATTCTCCAGTGGGGCAAAGACAACCTAATGAAGATGTAACTGCACATATTGCTAATCAAATACTAAATGCCACCACTATATCAATAACAAAATGAAATCAGGTAGACAACTTTGCAATCACTAGTGGAATGGTGGCTGTGTCCTTGCGAAATCAGGAAGATTAAAGCCTGGAATAAATTCTCTAAATTTCCTACTGCTGATCACCTCATTACTTATAAGATACTCAAATACATACAACAAATCAGATGGAAGGCAAATAAGAATGTTGGATTAAATTTGCCAGCACCATCAACAGAGACACAGATTCAAGGTTAATTTGGAAAAGTCAGTCTATGAATTACCATTCAATATCATAAAGCTCCTTTCCCAATATTTTGCCGGAAGGGTTGGATTTTTTCTCTCCTGCTGAGATAGCAGAATCACTTCCTGAAGCTTACTTTGCAGCTATTAAAGAAATGCATATGATACACATTTTCAACCTATTAAATTTTGTGCTGAGCGGTGCAAGATCAGTTTTGCTACTTCAGCCTCTTATTTTTATAATAAACCTTTTGTATTAATAGAACTCAAAGTGATCCTATTTGGTACCTCATGCTGCAACATCTAAGTGAGAAAGATATGAACTTCCTGTTGACATTTTACAACCAGATTTTTAGAGAAAACAAATAGCCATTCTCAAGGGGTCATTCAGCTGAGTTGGCCTTTCAGAAATCAGGGAAAGACTCTTCTTTATAAAACAATTATAGACCAGTCTCCCTTACCAGCTGTCTAAACAAGGTACTTAAAAAAGATGGTACAATGTAGACTTAGGTGGGTCTTAGAAACAAGAAAACTACTTGATTGGTCATCAGTATGGCTTTCGAAAGAATTGATCCATCTTATATGTACATATCAAATCCGAAGCTAACATTCACAACGCATTTGGCAAGAGACAGCATTTGGTAATGGTATTGCTAGATATTGAAAAAGCCTTCGACATCACATGGCCTTCTTAAATACCTTCATAATTTAAGAATAAGAAGTTATTTTCCCCAAAAGATTCAGCTCTTTCTTAACCTCATGACTTTTTAGTTTTGCTACCAGAGTTCATTATCTTCCACTCATGTCCAAGAAGAGGGTGTACTAGAAGGGTCGATTCTCAGTGCAACATTATTTGCAATTAGAATAAACAGTGCAACCTGAGACATCCCCAGCACTGTTGAAGTATATATGTATGTAGTGGATCTCACCATTTCCTGTTGCCCTCAAAATATGATTACCATAGAAAGCCAATTCCATTTGGTGATAAATTAGAATCTTGGACTTTGGAATAATCGGATCCCAGTTTTCTGGACTTGACAATGGATAGCAAACTCAACTTTCAGGCTCATGTAACACATTTCATAACTAACTTCCTACAGAAATTAAATATTCTTCAATTGGTATCAGCTACATCATGAGGTGCTGAAAGATATTCACGTTTACATCTCAAAGCATTAATCAGATTACAATATGAATATGGATCTCTGGTATATGTCTCATCTAGGAAAAGTGTTCTGCAATGACTTAAAACTATTCAGCACAGTGCTTTCTGGACAGCTCTTGGAGCTTGTAGCACCTCCCCAGTGCACAGTTTGTATATTGAAGCTAATGAAACCAACCCCAGATGTCTTAAAGGAAAACCCTCCTATGTCTGTATATTGCAAAAAACAAAAATTCCTACTCACCCAAGTTGGAACTATTTCTTCTATTCTCAGTGGTTCCCTTTTTATAAATCAAAGCCTAGAGAGCCTCAACCTGCAGAACTTCACCTGAAACAACTACTGCTCAACTGAAAATTGGATTTCAGCAATATACCTGAGGATACCAACTTGCCTGAACCAATGTGGAGGGCTCTTATTCCCCACTTCAGGGATCCCTCTTTCACACAATGGGGAAAGAATAGCTTGGTATTTCATAATTTCCACCAATTTTATGTAGATATCGAAAATATCTACATACAATTACTTCAGAAAATTCTGACAGATACACGATATAAAAGGAAACCACTACAGCTAGCTGAACTGTATGCAGTTCAAGTTGCCGTAATTAAAATCTACGGTCTTTCCTTGTGGCCTGCCCTAATTTACACAGATTTCCTCAGTACATTTTTGGCTATTTGAAATTATCTTTCCTCTTCTCGTCAAGTATTGAAAGATATGAAAAGTTGCCAGCAGCAATGCCAAGAACACAGTAAAGATATATCGCTCTGCTGGATACCGTGGCGCTCTTGGTATTCTAACAAATGAAAGAGTAGATGAGGCTGCAAAACAAACTGATTTCTCTCCATCTCTTTTTCTAGTTCCGTACATGGATTTTAAGAGCATAATCCAAAAAAACATGCAGTCTTGAATCAGCACAGATATGGAGAGAACAGGCTTATAACATTCTCTGTCAAATTAAAACAATACCAGAAAATTGGATTTCAAGCTCCCACCTAATCAGACAGGAGGAAGTCATATTAGCACGTTTACACATTGTGACATACATATATTACTCAACTCCATTTACTTTTGGGCAAAAATCCTCCTCAATGCACTTCATGTAAAAACCCAGCTTATTAGCATTAGTAGAGGCATACAATGCAAGAAAGCAAGCTTATGCAGCATCAGCCAAAAAAAAAAAATAAACTCCCATTTCACCCCTCCGTTCGTTCCAAATACCTGTCCAACTCAGTCTGAAATTTATTTAGGCTCTCAACTTCCACAACAAAAGATGGAAGTCTGTTCCACCAATCAACTACCCACGGGCTAAAGGCAAACTTCCGCACATCTATCCTACAACTGTCTTTTCTCAGTTTGAATTTATTTCCTCTCAGGTGATTATTCTGAGCAGGAGGAACAATCCCGTCAGCATTGAGCATGCTCAAACCATTCAAGGCTTTATACACCTCAATCAGATCACCTCGCAGATGCCTAGTCTCCAGACACTGTAATCTGCAAAACTTAAGCCTTTCTTTGTTAGAGCAACCCTTCATTCCATTCACTAATCTTGTTGCCCTTCTCTGTAATCATTTCCAACAGTTCTACATCCTTCTTAAAATGAGGCCTCCAGACCTGTATACAGTATTCAAGGAGTAGCCTGACCATTGGCTTATACAAGGGGATAATCACCTCCTTATCCCTGCTAGAAAAATTCCTCTATATCATTGACAAGACACAATGAGCTAGTCTTGCAGACCATCTGCACTGCTCAGAAAATTTCATATCTGCCTGCACAATTACCCCCAGGTCCTTTTCTTTCTTCACCACTGTCAGTGTAGTACCACATAGTTGATACATTGCTCTGGGGTTACTGTTTCCCAAATGTAATACTTTTCATTCACCACTTCTCAACCCATCTGCTCAACTTTTTTAGATCCTGTTCCAGCAGCATACTGTCATTAGTGTCCTTAACAACTCTGCCAACCTTTGTATCGTCTGCAAACTTGGACATTAAGCCTGATATACCATCATCAATAGCATTTATTATTATTTTTTTTTGTCCTCACTTTTTCCCATTATATATGGGGTCACCGTTTTTATTGTTTTTTGTCATGCAATTTTTACGGCTGCATGCCCTTCCTAACGCCAACCCTCACCCTTTATCCAGGCTGGGGATATGCGGTGGTCATTCCCTGACCTTCCGCATCCTCCGTATTTGGTGGTCACGGGCTCGAACCCCGGTCTAATCAAGAAGCGTGTACTATGCAATAGCATTTATAAATACAGAAAACAACAATGGACCAACACTGAACCCTGAGAGACTCCACTAATAACATTAGTCCACGAAGAGCAGTATACATAAGGTGCCTCCGTAGCCAGGTGGGAAGGAGCAGCAGTGCGCAGCACACGCTTCTTGATTAGACCGGGGTTCGAGCCCGTCACCACCAAATACGGAGGATGCGGAAAGGTCAAGGAATGACCACCGCATATCCCGGAGCAATATGGCCTTAGTTGCTAATGCTCCTAAAAACCAACAAAACAAACAAACAAGCAGTATACATTGATTACCACTCTGTCTTCTTCCACTCAACTATCCCTTTATCCACAGCAGAAATTTGCCTCCAGTGCCACACTGCTCCAATTTGTGTAGCAGTATCAAAAGCCTTTCTAAAATCCAAATATATGATATCAAAGTTATTCCCTGCATCCAGTTCCTTTGTGACCACATCATAGTATCCAGTCAGATTGGTCAGATGAGACTTCACCTCAACAAAACCATGCTGTGTCCAAACTGTAACTGAAGTCTTGTCTAGATGATTCTGTAGTACTTCTTTAACCAGTGCTTCCTGCTTCCATTAATTTCCCTGGAACAGAAGTTAAACTAATAGGTCTATAATTACTTGTCACCTTTTGATCCTCTTTTGTGAATTTTGTGGTCACATTTACACATCTCCAGTCCATGGGTACCTCCCCTGAGTCCAAGGAAACTCTCATAATTATGGCTAAGGGTTTGCTTACTTCCTTTGCTGCCTCCTTTAATATAACTGGATAGATCTCATCCACCCCAGGTGCCTTTCTTGAGTTTATCTTCAACAATTTCTCCTCCACTTTACTCTGTTATTACAAGATTATCTAGCTTACTGCCAGAGTTGAATACACCTCTAGCATTCACCTCGCTGAATAACTCCTCATGTGTGAATGTCGATGCAAAATATTCATCTAGTTTGTTAGCTACCTGAGCAGGATCATCAACAGTTGAACCATCGATATCAAGTGGACCAATCTGATGCAACCCCTTCCTTATAGTTTACATAAGTAAAGAACTCTTTGCTGTTTTTCTTTGCATCCCTTGCCAAAGATTTCTCGTAATCTACCTTCGCCTGCCTAACCTCCCTTGTAACTTGGTTACAGATCAACCATACAGATCTATCATAGGCTTCTGTGTCACATATTAATTTATATGTATCCCATGCATTTTTCTTCTCTGGCATATGTCTCAATTAGTTCATCTGACATCCATTTAGGCCTAATCATTGAACAATATTTCATAATTGGTATGTAAAGCATAGTAGCTTCCATGATTAATTCTTTGAATGCTTCCCATTTTGAATTTGCTGTTGGTAACATCATCAGTTGGTATAGAATTTAAATACTGTTTCAGACCTCCGTAGTTGCCTTTACAAAAGCAAAAACCCTTCCCTTTACCCCTGGTGGTAGTTACCTTTTTGAGTAAATTCTCACACATTTTAATTGACTGTCCCTGTTACTCAAATATCTGGTCTAGCACTTTTCAGTCTCGGAAATACAGCAAATTTTACAGAGTATTTTTTCTATCTTAGATGGATCAAAGATAGATAGATCATTTAATTAATATTGACATGCTCATAATCTGATTTGCAAGTAAATTGCAAAGAGACAGATTTAGGCCTTAGCTACTGTCATTAAACTTCAGTCACGATAACAATGCTCAAACGGAAAAAAGATCATTTGAATACATTTTTAACTTTACTGGCATCTGTTTCAATATCTTTCAACTGATTAATAGTTTTGCCACTTATTTAATAAAGAAATTACCTATCCTCAATTGGATCCCCTCATCCCTGGGATCTTAATGCCCACAGCCTATGTTTCAGGCTGTCATCTTAGGAATCTGGCATGTGTGCTGTGATCTGTGAAAACTGAGAAAGGGGGTTTCTGGTGATTGAGAGGTCCAGCTTCAGCACATCACTTTGGCCCCTGCTTTAACAAGATGGGTGGTCCTGGATATTGGCTTGTCTAGGATCAATTGGCTAGTGGGTTCAGTTCACCTGGCAGGGTCAGCCATGTCAATTAGTTCATCTGACATCCATTTAGGCCTAATCATTGAACAATATTTCATAATTGGTATGTAAAGCATAGTAGCTTCCATGATTAATTCTTTGAATGCTTCCCATTTTGAATTTGCTGTTGGTAACATCATCAGTTGGTATAGTATGCCCTTACCCCAGATGGTCTGAGGGATAGGGTTTGGGTTGGTGGCGATGCGATTGTGTCTAGGTAGCTCTAGCATTCCACTTCCGAGTGCATTTGTTGCTTTCGGGGTAGTGGGCATCCATCTACCCAGAAAAATTAGAAGTGGTGTCAATTATGCAAAAAGACAGAAAACTGAAACAATATCAGGTCACCCAGTTACCTGATAATACACTGTACAAGTGACAATGCTATAGAAAAATGTCACCCTCCTTTATCTATAAGGGTTTTCAGGTTATCCCAAATCAGTAAAACAGCTTTGGTCCTTTGTAAAGATCAGCAGTGATAGACATTCAGAATAGCTCCTTAGAGCAACATCTATAGGGAGATCCTGATCACAGTTCCACCCCACAAGACACAGAATTCATTCCTGATGTCATTGCAGAATGGGATCTTATGGAAGTGTCTGAAGAGGAAATCTGTTCTGAATTAGAACCCTAAGTAGTGACATCTGCAAACGAATAATCTTGTGTAGGGATGGGAACCTTTTCCCCACTAGAAACATCACCCTAATGTTCAATTGAACAGCGAATCCTAATGAAATCAAAACTGGCTATATAAATTGTCCTGTGTGTCCATATATTCCAAAGCCCTTAAGGTGCTTTAAGCATCAGAAATATGGACATTTGCAAATGGCATACCATGTGTTGGATGTGCTGAAAAGGACCACAAGGAGAACACCTTGCATACTCAAGGTTCTTCATGTCTGACCATACTGTAACACCCAAGTCCCTTTCCTCCACTACCGGCTTTAGTTCAACTCCACCGGGTGTATAAGTTACTTTGGGGTTACTGTTCCCCATGTGTAATATCTTCCACTTTGCTGGATTAAAGCATAGCAATAATTTTTCTCACCATCCCTGAAGTCTACCTAGGTCACTCTGATGAAGCTCTGCTTGGCAGTGATCATTAACTACTCTACTAATGTTTACATCATCTGCAAATTTAGATCACCCCCTCATTCGCTTCATCAATCAATGTCATTTATTGAAATAAAAACAATAGCAGTCCCAATACTGATGCTTGGGGAACCCCACTTCTTATATCAACTGAATCTTAGGAATAACCATTTATCACAATCCTCTGCCTCCTGTCCTGAAGGCATCCAGCTATCCATCTAAGGATTTTCTCAGTGATTCCAACATGTTCCAGCTTATAAAGCAACCATTCATGTGGGACTGAGTCAAGTGCTTTGCTGAAATCCAAATAAACAATGTCGAAATTATTCCCTAACAGCTCTTGCGTGATCCTGTCAAAATAGCTAACCAGATTAGTTAAACATGATTTTACCTTTACAAAACCATGCTGAGTATTCTCCAGAATTATATTCCTATCTAAATGATACTGAATTCCATCCTTGATCATTATCTCCATGATTTTCCCTACTACTGAAGTTAGACTGACCGGCCAATAATTTTCCACTTCACTCTTAGAATCACCCTTATGTATTGGAGATACATTGGCACTTTTCCAATCCAAAGGAATCACTCCAGTGATGCTCTAATAATTAGCTTGAATGGTTCAGTGCACTAACTTGCTGCCTCCCTTAAGATTATGTGCCATCAACCCCCGGAGCCTTACTGGCCTGTAGGCTCAAATGTTTTTTCATTAAATAAACAAAATTTCAACATCATTAATTAAATTTTTTCCAACTTCACTCCCATAATTTATTATTGACACAAAGGGTTTTTCTTCAGTAAATATCGATGCAAAGTAACTGTTGAGTTCATCTGCATCTAATACTATTCCACGTCATCCCATAAGGGTCCGATCTGGTTTGCCCTTTTCTTTGCCAGCCTAACATTTTCTGTGGCACTTTTACAGATCACTTTGTAGCTGTTATAGGCTTCACTACTTTTTATTACTGTGTAACTTTTCCATGCCGTCTTTTTCTGTTCAAGTAATCTGGCAACTTCCTTGTTGAGTATTTTTTAATGGTATATAAGCATTCAAGGCTTCTGTGATTAAAGTTTTAAAGGTATACGATAATACAATTCTATTTGCACTCTGTGTGATATCTACCCAGTTATTGAGGCTATGTAGCACTTTAAGCCATCTTAATTTCCTTTCCTGAAATTATAACTCATTCCTTTGCCTTTAAATACTGCTGTCTTTTTGTTCATCTTGCACCGTAGAACTCCATGATCACTTTCTGTCACTGGTTTCTGTACTGTTAGTCCTATTATGTCATCTGGTTCATGGGTGACAATGAGGTGTAGAATATTCTTTCCCCTAGTACTTTCTCCAACATGTTGATACAAATAACAATCATCTAGTTGATTTAAAAATTGTCCCCAATGTGGAGTTCATTCCCATTTGCTCCAATCAATTAGAGGCAAATTAAAAATCGTCCGTAAAAAGATAGATGCTTACTTGCCCATTCCATTTGCTTGTAGAGGCTTTCATCATAATCTTCACAATCACCTGCCTGCCCTGTAGATTACTCCCACTCTCATTATACCTTTGCTTCCAATTGTCTCACACCATACAGATTCTATACTAGCATGCAAAATGTCTGAATATAGGTAAGCTTTCATTGTGCTCAGGCTGCTTTTGATAAGAAGCATGACCTCACCACCCCTTGTCTTCCTCAGTCCTTCCATTTTATTGACGACATTTCTGACATAAATAATTAAGACTTGATGTTATTGTATAGTTAACTACTCTGACACACCCCTTAAAGTTATTTAAGCTCGCTTGACTAGCATTAGCTACCCACTCATTTGAAACGTTACTGCCATCATAAAATCTTGCTAATGTGTTCTGTTGCGGCAACAAACAAGAAGTCTTGAGGTATGTGCAAGTATTACTTTGACCAATATTATCAGATGGACGCATATGTTTATTACCTTCAGCAGTTTCCCTGAACCTTTAAGGTATTCTCAATAATACTGGCAAAAACTCTTGCACCAACTTTTGTTTAAATTCATCCCATCTCTACAAAACAGACTCCTTCTACCTACAAGTGTGGGCCAAGGTGATAGAAATTTCCCCCTAAAGCCTTGCAGAGACCTTCAAGTCTTGAGTTAATCCAGAGAACTTTCAGCGTATAATCCCTCCTGCTGTACCTGGTCAGAATGGAGACACATAGACATTGTGACCTAACTCAGGAAAATGATTTGACTGACACCCCAGCCCAATCAGCACCGCCCATTAATAATCTTTGCCTTTTAGTCCCCTATGCAGATGACTGGCAAAAAAACTGAGAAAGGTGCACACCCTATGGCAGAATTTGTGGTTTAGACAGACTACAAATAAATTACTGGAAATTGACTGGAACTTGTGGGTTGGTCACTTGCACACTAGCACGAATTTTGTGGATTTATTGGATGGCTGTTTTCTGCAGCAGCATGTTCGAGAGGCAACTAGAGAGGATAATACTCCTAACCTGGTTATCAGCAGTGATCTTTGATGTATTAAGAATTTGCAGATAAAGGAAACACCAGGTAGCAGTGATCGCAATGTACTGATGTGAGATTTACTTAAAGATATAATTACCATCAGGTATAAAGGAAAGGGTTTTTGCTTACATAAAGGTGACTACAGTGGTTTCGGACAGTTTTTAAATTCTGTACAGTGGGACCAACTGATGATGTTACCAACAGCAAATTCTAAGTGGGAAGCATTCAAAGAATTAATCATGGAAGCTACTAGATGTTTAATACCTATTAAGAAATATTGTTCATTAAGGTTGAGGCCTAAATGGTTGTCAAATCAATTATTAATGAGACTTGTGGCAGAGAAGAAGAATGCATGGGATGAATATAAAATTAATGAGACTTGTGGCAGAGAAGAAGAATGTATGGGATGTATATAAAATATCACGTAACACAAGATTACGGTAGATATAAGCTAGTCTGTAATCAAGTTACAAAGGAGGTTAGGGAAGTAAAGGTAGACTAAGAGAAATCTTTGGCAAAGGATGAATAGAAAAACAGCAAGGATTTCTTTACTTTTATAAACTCTAAAAGGAAGGGGATGAATCAAATTGGTCCACTTGATATCGATTGTTCAACTGTTGATGATCCTGCTTAGATAGCAAACAAACTGAATGAGTATTTTGCATCTACATTCACACATGAGGAGTTATTAAGGAAGAAAATGCCAGAAGGTTATCAAATTGTAGCAGGGTGCTTAATGATTTTGTAATAACCAAGAGCAAAGTGGTGGAGAAATTGGTAGAGTTAAACATAAGAAAGGCATCTGGGGTGGATGGGATCTATCCAGTTATATTAGAGGTGGCAAAGGAACTAAGCAAACCCTTAGCCATAATTATGAGAGCATTTTACTCAAGGGAGGCCCCCAATTCACAAAGAGGGATCGAACGGTGACGCAAATAATTACAGACCAGTTAGTCTAACTTCTGTTCTGGGTAAAATAATGGAGTCACTGGTTAAAGATTCATTGCAGGATCATGTAGACAAGGCTGCAGCAATAATTCAGACACAGCATGGGTTTTTTCTTTGTCAGAAAAAGTCTTTTCTGACAAAGTTGATTGGATACCATGATGTGGTTACAAAGGAACTGGATGCAAAAAATAATTTTGATATCATATACTTGGATTTCAGGAAAGCTTTTGACACTGTTGCGCATGGAAGACTACTGTACAAATTGAAGCAGAATGGTATTAAGGGTAAGTTGCAGCAATGGATAAAAGGGTGGTTGAGTGGAAGAAGACAGAAGGTGGTAATCAATGGACGCTGCTCTTCTTGGACTAATGTTATTAGTGGAGTTCCACAGGGTTCGGTGTTGGGCCTACTGTTGTTTTGTATATTTATCAATGATATTGATGAAGGTGTATCAGTTCTTAGTGTCGAAGTTTGAAGATGATACAAAGGTTCATCATTGTACTCTTCCGTTTGGCACGGGTTGAGTCCTTATTTAGATATCGTCCTCCATTGTTGATCTCTTGAATCTTGCCTCATTTGTTGATAACTCTGAAAGCCTGTGTTTTCGTTTAGGAATTGGAGCTATTCTATTTTGGTTATTCCTGGTTGTCTCTTGTCTCCAATTTTCCTGTCAGTACTACATTAGGCAGCCTGTGTTGTTTCATCTGGTTGGGCGACTGGGCTAGCCGGGTGGGTAAAATGCCTGCCTTGCAACCCAAAGGTTGCGGGTTCAAATCCCGCCTCTGGCTTGGATCAGAGTAAATGCAAAAGCTTTGGGAGGTGCATTATGGCCACAGAAGCCGGTGCGCCAACAACTACCAAAAAAAAAAAAAAAAAAATCATCCAGTTCACATGTCCAAACCACGTAAGTTGTTTTTTGTAGATCTGCTCTATTATTCTGCATTCAAAATTTAGATCTCCTTACTCGTTCATTAATTTTATGTTCTCTTCAATTTGTTTTATTGATTTTCCTTAGACATCTCATTTCAAATGACATTATTTTTTGCTTTTCTTTCTTATTTATTCTCCAATTCTCTGATCCATAAAGTGATGTGAGTATGATGACAGTTTGTATAGTTTAATTTTTAGACTATTTGAGATTTTATTGCTCTTCCATATGTTTTTGAGTTGGTTCATGTTTGTCCATCCAATGTTCAGCCTGTGATTAATTTGGTCAGTATTACTTAGGTTTCCGGTACACAAAATCATCCGGATATTTTATGTGTTTTATATTTTTTTCCCTTTATTATTGTGTTTTTTTTTTTTCTTCAATTAATTTCATTAGTTCTTCTAGGTAGATATTATTATTATTAGCCATATGGTACAAGGAAGCTTGAGGCTTATGCTGCACCAGCCAAAAAAAAAAAATTTTCTGAATTACCGAGAGAGAGAGAGAGAGAGAGAGAGAGAGAGAGAGAGAAAATCACCAAGAAAAAGATATATTAAATAGATATGGAGATAAAGGGTATACCTGCATGACTCCTTTCTCTATTTCAAATTTCTCTGTTTTAAGGTTGTCTAATTTTACTATTGCTCTTATATTTTTGTAGAAATTGTTTACAAACATGCTTATTTCATGATCAAATGGAATTTTTTATAGTTGTCGACCGACCTTCATTAAATTTTCTCAGTTTACAGAGTCAGATGCCTGCTTGAAATCGATGAAGCACAGATAGAGGTTTCTTCTTATTCCAATATTTTTCTGCAATGATGTTTAATGTGAATATTTGTCTATCGTTGATCTGTCTTTTCTAAATTCTGCTTGTTCTTCCCCTATTGTTTCTTCATATGTTTTAAGTATCCGTTTTTTGTAAGATCCTTATAAGTATTTTATATATTAGGGTCCTTGAGGTTGTCACAAAATTCTCTCAGATATGCCAGACAAGCTGCACTTGCTACCTGGGAGTCTAAAACGCTGATGGACCTGATATTCGGGTGACACTCAAGTCAAGTAAACCCAATTTCGGCGAAGTCCGGACAGTCTGTGACAGCCAGATCCTCTGCTTGCACCCTCATGATGGTGGGACTGTTAGTAATCCTAGGTATAACCTCCATGCACAAGGTGTGAACCAACGTAAACAGAGGTTGAGATGTGGTGCCCACATCACATGGAGGAATGCCGCCCCTCTATGTTACCAGGCAGTACTAGGTGGTAGATGACTCATCAACCAGTGCAATACCACCACTTTGCTTATTGGAGGCTTGAAGTGGTGGAACCCATGTTTAGTATCTAGAGCTAAGTTCCGGTCAACCCTTCCCCATCTCTTCCATCATGCAGTATGAACGATGGCTTTTGAGGTTATGCTGAACGTCGTGTGGAGATCCAATATTCCTTACATTTCGAGGGCACAGATCTAAAACGGGGTTCGCAGGCTGGCCGCTAGTTAGTACACTGGACCAAACCTATTGGTAACTCTCTAGGAGGCTTCCAGATCAGCTGGTGCGTAATCTTGCTACCTCTACCTCTACTCTGCCAGATAGTGACTGGAGGGAGTCCGAGTGGTGTGTATGCGGGGAGCATTGTCGAGGCCACGTTATGTCTAGGATCTGGGTATATTCTTACCATGTGAACGCCATATCCAAAAATTTGATTACTTCATACAGCATGTCCCACCCACTTTTTTCATACTACTGAATACACCATGAATTGTCAAACTAAAAGAGCAAGCTTATCTGTGAAAAGATCTAAACATCCTGAGCACTTCCTAATTCATTTCAGAAATATATGTGGTCTCAATTCTAATCTTAACGATGTCCATTTCCACTTGCAGTCTACCAAACCCCGTGTACTTTTTCTGACAGAATCTTCGTTATAGCTTGTCTGGCCTATCCGAGAGAATGTTTGTGACAACCTCAAGAGCCAAAGTTACAAAATTTGTCACTATACAGTATGGTCGCAATACAAATCACTTGTACGGCACTACAATTGTTCAATGTGTCCTCCATTTTGGTAAACAACAGTTTCCATTTGAAGAACAGCATTTTTTTTTCAGAACGTAACATGTCAACTGGAATAGCCAGCACATGACATCTAATGCTGTCCTTCAAATCTGTCAGAGTTTGACATCCTTCCCGATACACCTGGTTCTTCAAAAACCCCACAACTAGAAGTTGCATGGGTAATCGGGATGGCTAAGATATCTGGAAACAATGGCTAATGACCCCTTTGTCTGTAAAGTGTTGCCTTAACAATCTTTGGACACAGTGGTGGATGTGGGGTGGTGCACCATCTTTCATGAATATGGTATTCTGAAGGCACCCACGTTGTCGCAGCCCTTGTATCGCGAAATTTGCAAACATTTCATAATATCGCTGTTCAGTGAAGGAACAGGTGCGGGGGGTTTCACCCAGTGTTACAAAAAATATGGCCCAATCATGAATGTGGCCTTAAATCCACACCACACTTTTACTTTTGCAGAATGCAATGGGACCTCTTGGATAACTCGAGGGTTTTCTGTTGCCCAAATGTGACAGTTGTGGTGGTGCCTCTGTAGCCAGGACAGGAGCAGCAGTGCATAGCACATGCTTCTTGATTAGACTAGGGGTTTGAGCCCGTGCCCACCAAATACAGAGGATGCGGAAAGGTCAGGGAATGACCACTGCATATCCCCGGAGCAATATGGCCTTAGTTGCTAATGCTCCTAAAAACCAAAAAACAAACAATAGCGACAGTTGTGCGTAGTCATTTGTCCACATAAGCAGAAGTGGGCTTCTTCACTGAAAAGGAAGTTCCATGGCCAAGTGATATCCACTTTCATTTGCCCCAGAAACTGAAGTGTGTATGTGAAATGAATATCTGGATCACCATTCTTTAGCTGCATCTTGTAAAGATAGTACCTCAACACCTATGCATTACTAGCCTTACAGTGGAATATGGCATGTCCACTTCACAAGAAACAGCTGGCACACTTGCGCTGCCACATGGAAATTGACTTGATAAATCCAAGACAGCCATAGCCACATCTTCAACACAAGAGGAGTTGCAAATTTTGCAATCATTTTGCAGACAGCACAAACAGTCATAGGTCCGCGCTTTATGTGCTTCTGACACGGAATTCTCTGATAGTATAGCTTCACTAATAGTGCCTTTTCTTGCAACATTGTTGGCGTTGCTGCTGCTGTAGTGCAGGCAAACATCTACTGTTTGATTTTGAAGAGACTGCTTTGTTTTTATACAGTTCAGTATAGCTGAGTGTGGCGCTGTGGCAATAACTTAAGATTATGCAAATATCGTAAGTTATTTGCATAATCATAACTAAGATAGTTACAAAGGGTACTAGGAAAGTTTTGCAATATGACGCAACAATGAATCACAGGAAGCTGCTTGTTGCTGCATGTTGAGACATGTTCATACGTGCATAGTAGCCGCCGCGCCAAGTCGATGGGCTCAGTTATTCATTAGTAGTGAGAGTGTAAAGTGCTTGCGATGGCATCGTGGTCACGAAATGAGATAAGGACAGTTTTGCGGTATAATTTTGTGCGTGGTTTAACCATAGACCAGTGCTTAGAAAAAATGACTCTTGCACTGGATGATGATGATTATCCACATCGTACAACGATATTCAGGTGGTATAGAGAATTCCAAAGGGGAAATTTCACTCTGGAGGATTCTGAGAGGCCGGGAAGGCCACGAACGTCAGTTACGGAGGAAAACGTTACTGCTGTGAGGAAAATGCTTGACGAAAACAGGCGAGTGACCTACCAACAGATAGAGGATACTTTGGGCCTAAATGCACCAGCAATTCGTTTGATTCTGCAAGATCATTTGCACGTGAAGAAACTTTGTTCTCTCTGGGTGCCGCATCAACTGACTGAAGAGCAGATGACACGACGTGTGACTTGGTGCCGGGAGATGTTAAAAAAGTTCGATAAGAGACAATCTCGGCATGTGAACAACATCGTGACAGGTGACGAGACTTGGCTGTACTATTACGATCTGCCGACCAAGGCTCAAAACAAAGTTTGGGTCTTTGATGATGACGACACACCCGTAATTGTCAGAAAATCCCAATCTGTAAAGAAGAAAATGATAGCTGTATTTTTCAAATCGAGTGGAATTGTGGAACGTGTCGTTTTGGACACGCAGAAGACAGTCACAGCTAAGTGGTATACTGAACAATGCCTGCCTAAAGTCATTGGATCTATGAAGAACCTGTCGCCAAAGTCAAGAATGGACACCTGGTACCTCCATCACGATAATGCTGCAGCTCACCGCGCCAAAGCCTGCACCGAATATTTGACCACGACAGGACTGAAACTTCTCGAGCACCCTCCCTACAGTCCAGACCTTGCTCCCCGCGACTTTGCACTGTTCCCGCATGTGAAAATGAAGCTAAAAGGGAGGCGGTTTTCCAGTGATGAGGACCTTCTACGGGCTTGGGACAACGAGTGTGCTTTACTCCCTAGTGAAACTTGGCAGAACTGGTTTAAAGATTGGTTTCGGAGGATGGAGAGGTGTATTGAATGTAAAGGAAATTACTATGAAAAAATTAAATAAACAAAGCTGTATTGCAAAACTTTCCTAGTACCCTTTGTACATGCCATATAGTGACAAATTTAGTAACAAATTTTTTTTCCCTAATAAATGGCGAGTGCACTCTTTATTGTACCTGTTGTCCAAATTTCTCTTCAGTATGAGCTTTAGAACTTGCTCCAGAGCCCTCTAAAGTGGGATACTTTAATTTTAACAACCCTGTATAACAAACAGCTATATAGAGAAATAAAGTGGGCCAGCACATCAGAATGTCTTTTAATGGTGGATTTTAATTTTCCAGATATTCACTATGACTTATGGGTTGATCACTCATGCACTAACAACACTTTTCTGGATTTATTGGATGGCTGTTTATAACAGCAGCATGTTAGAGGGGCAGTAAGGTAGAGTAATACTCTTGATCTGATTATCAACAGGGATTCTTAATGCATTAAAAATCTGCAGGTAAAAGAAGCACTGGTAAAGGTAAAGAAAGCCAACACGAGAACGGCGAGAAAAGTCAGATAACTTACACGGAAAATTAGTTTCCTGATACGAAACTCTAGCGCTGCTCGCTTTGTAAACAGATGTTAGGTGTTATCGGCCTGGAGCAAAGTCAAGAATGATATATTGATTGACAAGTAGGTGTGGCAAATGATGTGCTCATTGGTGTGCAAACACAACACACGATAACATCGGTTTAGTATCACTTTAATAGCACTCAGAAGCACTAATGATAACTTTCCGTAATGAACACTTTCCATAATGGTGAAAAAAAAGGTCAGGTTTCCCCCAGGGGCTCATATCTGGTGACTATTGGCTTGGCACACCGAGGATCCTGAGCTGGATATCATCATTCTTCTCTTTCTTGGTCTGCCTCTCTCTCTCTCAGGGTAACTCAGAAAATTTTTTTGTCTGGTACAGCATAAGCCTGATGCTTCTTTGTACCATATGGCTAATAATAAAAAAATAAATAAAAAAAATACCTCCACTTGAATCCATGGGAGCTTGAATTCCTGCCGAAGTGGAAAAATGGTGAAAACGGCCAGGTTACCTCCACTTGAATCCCGTGGGAGATTGAACCCTCCCGAAATGGAAGGGGTAAACTAACCTTTTTTCCTTTAGAATCATGGGTGGACTAGTGCATAAATTGTTTATTAACAAAATATTAATTTTTTATTACTGTACTTTTATTGTTTTTTGTAATCAAACCTAAATCAACATTATAGTAAAAACACTCATGAATTCCAAAAATCTGCTTTTAATAATGAGAAAAAAACATAACGAAGAACATAAAAATGAACGGAACGAAACTTTTATTAATTTAGTTTTCATCAAAAAATCGACCAACGTTTTATTTTCCTTACAAATTTCTTCCATCTTTAAAAGATTCATCACTACTATTACCTATTTACTGTTCATCCCAAAACTATTATGCACCTTTCTTTACTTATAAATACACTTTATAATGCCAACCAATGACTACACAGTAGCTTGTCGTCTGTCACACCCACCACCAATCATTTCATCATTTGCCACACCTACCTGTCAATCAATATATCCTTCTCGATTTCGGCGCCAGACCAATAAAACCTACTGTCCGTTTACCGAGCGAGCAGCGCTAGAGTCCGGTGTCAGGAAACTAATTTTCCGCGTAAGATATCCGACGTTTCTTGTCGTTCTCATGTTGGCTTTCTTTACCTTAGCCAAAGCACTATTTGGCAGTGATCACAGTGTATTGATGGGAGATTTAGGAGATTTACTTAAAAGTGTAACTACTATCAAGGGTAAAGGGAAGGGTATTTGTTTACGTAGAGGGGAGAATGCAGTGGTCTCAGAAAGTTTTAAATTCCATACAGTGGCAGCAACTAATGAAGTTACCAACAACAACAAATTCTAATTGGGAATCAATTCAGGTAACAATTATAAAAGCTACTAGGCTTTTCATTCCGACTAAGAAATACTGTTCAATTCCAAGATCTAAATCTTGGAGTTATGTTAGTAATGTTAGATAAACTATTGAGCACCCCGGCCGAGAAGAAAAATGCATGGAGTGCATATAAATTATCAGGTGACACAGAAGCTTATGGTAGATATAAATTAGTCTGAAATTAACTCACAACAGAGTTGGGCCAGAAGAGTCAACAGTATGAGAAGTCTCAGTAAAATAATATAAAGAAAAGGAGAAAGGCTTCTTTACTTATATTAGCAGCAAAAGGAGGGGGTTGAACCACATTGGTCCAATTCATGTTGATGGTTTAACTGTTGATGATTTATCTCAGGTTGCTGACAGGCTGAATTGGCATTTTGCCTCTACATTCACCATGAGCAATTCTTTATGGGTGGGCCACAAGTCTATCAAACTCTAACAGGAAGCTAAATGATTTTGTGATAATTGAGAGGAAATTTGAGAGGAAGAGAAGTTGTTGAAGTTGAACATAAGAAAGGCACCTGGAATGGATGGAATCTATCCAATTATATGAAGGCCTGCAGCAGAAGAGGTCACTGTTAACTGAAAATGTCAAACCCAATTTACAGAGGGAGATCAAAGAGTGACATGAGGAATTATAGACCTGTTAGCTTAGCCCTCTGTAGCCGAGTCGTCAGGAGCGGGAGTGCAGAAGCACACACCCTTTGAGTAGACCGGGGTTCAAGCCCTTGACTGCTGAATACAGTCGATCTGCCAACCTGCACTGGACCAGCGTGGCAGATTATGGTCATTTCCCTCAGCATTAATTGTTGAGGAGGCTTCCATCCTGCAGTGGATTGATAATGGCTGCAATTTACCTTTTACTTTTTTTTTAGCTTAACACCTATTCCAGGGAATATAATTGAGTGACTTGTTAAAGAAATAATGCAGGACCATCTAGGCTGGAGAACACTTATTCTTCGATCACAGTATAGGTTTATTAAGGGTTGGGCTTGTCTGACCAATCTGATTAAATGCTAATGTAGTGAAAGGAACTGGATGCAAAAAAAAAATTCTGATATCATACAGTTGGATTTTAGGAAAGCTTTCAACACTGTTGAACATAAGATTGCTACAAATTGAAGCAGTGTAGTATTAAGGGCAAATTATTGCTATGGATAAAGGGATTATTGTGTGGGAGAAGACAGTTGTTTTCAGTGGATACTGCTCTTTGTGGGGGCGCCTCCGTAGCCAGGTGGGAAGGAGCAGCAGTGCGTAGCACATGCTTCTTGATTAGACCGGGGTTCGAGCCCGTCACCACCAAATACGGAGTATGCGGAAAGGTCAAGGAATGACCACCGCATATCCCGGAGCAATATGGCCTTAGTTGCTAATGCTCCTAAAAACCAAATAACTAACAATAACTAACTAACAGCTCTTTGTGGACTAATGTTATTAGTGGAGTCCAACAATGTTTGGTGTTGGGCCTATTGTTTATTTCTGTGTTTATTAATAATACTAGTAGAGGCATATGATGCAAGAAAGCAAGCTTATGTAGCAGCAGCCGAAAAAAAAAAAAAAAAAAAAAAAAAGAGAGAAAACCTTCACACATTCATTCCCTCTAAATGCTTGTCCAGTTCCTCCTTGAATTTATTTATGCTATAAACTTCCACAATGACATATGGAAGTTTGTTACAGCAATCGACTACCCGCTGGCTAAAGGCAAATTTCCTCACATCTATAACTGTCTTTCCTCAATTTGAATTTATGCTCCCTCCGGTTTGTAATCTGAGCAAGAGGAAGATTCCCATCAGAATTGAGCCTGCTTAACCATTCAAGGCCTTATACACCTCAATCAGATCACCTTACAGGTGCCTAGTCTCCAGATGCTGAAATTTGCAGAACTTAAGCATTTCTTGTAAGACCACTATTTCGTCCCCCTCATCAATCTTGTTGCCCTTCTCTGTACTCGCTCAAGCAACTCTACATCCTTCATAAAATGAGGCCTCTAAACCTGTACAGAATACTCAAGGCTTAGCCTGACTATTGCCTTATACAAAGGGATAATCACCTCCTTTTCTCTACTAGCAAAATTCCTGTCTATCATATCCCATGACCTGCTCTGGCAGCATGCTTGCACTGCTCAGAAAACTTCATATCTGACTCCACAATTACTTCCAGATCTTTTTCATTTTGTACCACCAGAAGTGTAGTACCACACAGTTGGTACGTTTCTCTAGGGTTACTTCTGCCCATATGCAGTACTTTGCATTTGTCAATGTTACTTGCCACTTCTCAGCACATCTGCCCAAATTTTCTAGATTCTGTTGCAGTAGCACACTGTTATTAACAACCCTGCCAACCTTTGTATCATCTGCAAACTTCGACATTAAGCCTGATATACCTTCATCAATATCATTGATAAATATTCAAAACAACAGTGGTTCCAACACCAAACCCTGGGGGACTCCACTAATAATATTAGCCCATGAAGAACAGCATCCATTGATTACCACTCTCTGTCTTCTCCTATTCAACCATGCTTTTATCCATTGCAGAAACTTATCCTTAATACTGTACTGCTCTAATTTGTACAGCAGTCTTCCGTGTGCAACAATGTCAAAAGCTTTCCTGAAATCCAAGTATATGATATCACAATTATTTTTTGCATCCAATTCCTTTAAAAGTACATTATGGTATCCAATAAAATTTGTCAGACAAGACTTTCCCTATGTATGTATAAAGTGCTTAAGCATCATAATACACAGCCATTTCTGAATAAACAGAAAATTTTTAAGGTGGCATCGTTTTAGGTTATATCTCATATTGTGAATACCTTCACAACGAGTTGCCATGATATTGCACTACTTTGAATAAGTAACGCTTCACCTAAGGAGAAGACTAATGTTACTTATTCTCAGATAGGTACCACCACCCAGACGGCACCGTTTCAGGGCTATTTGGCCCTTCTTCAGTGAGTGGGAAGGTGCCGTTTGGGTGGTGGTACCTATCTGAGAATAAGTAACATTATTCTCCTCCTTAGGTGAAGCGTTACTTATTCAAAGTAGTGCAATATCATGGCAACTCATTGTGAAGGTATTCACAATATGAGATATAACCTAAAACAATGCCGCCTTAAAAATTTTGTTTATTCAGAAATGGCTGTGTATTATGATGCTTAAGCACTTTATACATACATAGTCCAAATTTGTTCACAGATTGAGGCTCTAGCCCTAAATGTGCCCTAGCCCAAGACTTTCCCTTAAAATATCCATACTGTGTCTGAATTATTACTTCCTGCAATGCATCTTTAACCAGTGATTCCATTATTTTCTCCGGAAAGAAGTTAAACTAACTGCTCTTAATTACTCTTGTCACCCTTGGATCTCCGTTTGTGCATTGGGGATACATTTGCACATTCTCCAGTCTTGGGGACTTCCCTGAGTCCAAGGATGCTCTCATAATTATGGCTAAGTGTTTGCTTACTTTTTTTGCCGCCTCCTTTAATATCACCGGATAGATCCCATCCACTCCAGGTGCCTTTCTTTTATTTAACTTAAACAATTTCTCCTTCACTTTGCCCATAGTTATTACAAAATTATTAAGCACCCTCTTATAGTTTGATAACCTTCTGGCATTTTCTCCCTTAATAACTCCTCTTATGTGAATGTAGATACAAAATACTTATTCAGATTGTCAGCTATCTGAGCAGGATCATCAGTAGTTGAACTATCGATATAAAGCGGACCAATCTGATTCATCTCTTTCTTGAGTTTATATAATTAATGTACTTGCTGTTTTTCTTAGTATCCTTTGCCAAAGTTTTCTCGTAATCTGCCTTTGCTTGCCTAACTTCCTTTGTTTGACTTGATTACAGACTAGCTTATATCTATCGTAGGCTTCTCTGTTGCCTGATAGTTTTTATGCATCCCATTTTTATGCTCTTCCACGAGTCTCATTAATTCAACTGACATCTGTTTAAGCCTAAACTTTGAACAGTGTTTCTTAATTTGTATGAAAGCCGATTAGTTTCCACGATTACCTCCTTGATTCTTCCCATTTAGAATTTGCTGCTGGTAACATCATAAGTTGGTTCCACTGTATATATTTAAAAACTGTCTGAGACCTTTGTAGTTAATTTTTTGGAAGCAAAAACTCTTCCCTTTACCCCTTGATGGCAGTAATATCTTTAAGTAAATCCTAATGAGGGTACATCAGGTTTAATATCTAACAAGATTGATGCAAAGGTTGGCAGGGTTGTTAATAATGTAATGAAGGTATGATGCTGCAACAAGAGCTACAAAATTAGGCAGGTTGGTTGAGAAATGGCAGTTGAAGTTTTTTTAAGAATTGATGAATGCAAGGCACTGCATGTGGGTACCAGTAATCCCAGAATAGCATAAATTGTATGGTACTACACTCAGGTAAATAGAAAAAGATAAAAAACTGGTGATAATTGTGCAGTCTGATGTGAAGTTCTCTGAGCAATGCAGTTAGACAGCCAGGTCATTTAATGGTGTTTTATCAATGATATACTTGAATTTTGCTAGCAGGTATAAAGAGGTGATTATTCTACTATATAAGGCAATGGTTTAGCCACATCTTGAGTACTGCCTGTAGGTTCGGAACTCTCATTTTAGGGAGGGTGTAGAGCTGCTGGAACAGGTACAGAGAAGGACAATGGGATTGGTGAGGGGAACAAAGGGTTTTTTTTTTTACCAAGGTATCTTTAGTTCTGCAAATTGCAGCATTTGGAGACTATGCACCTGCAAGGTGTTTAAGGCTTTGAATGGATTGAGTAAAACTTAAAATGATGGGATTTCTGAGACTATGCACACTAGGAGTAACAAATTAAAATTGAGGAAAGATGGTTGCAGAATAGATGTGCTGTAGTTAGACTTAGTCCAAAGGATTGTTGAATGCCCAAACAAGTTTCCATCCTCTGTTGTGGAAGTGGATGGTCTGAATAAATTCAAAGAACTAGTCAAACTCGTGGAGTAAATAGATAGGTGAAATGGGAGTTTTTTTTTTTTTTTTTTTTTTTTGCTCTTTTTATGTAAGCTTGCTTTCTGGCATCATTTGCCCCTAATAATACTAATATTCAAGACTGGAAACTTGGTGCTAATGCCTTATCTTATATTCAGTATAAAAACAAATATTGTTATCTATGGGTCTGCTTAAGTTCCAACTTTTTAAATTAGTATTAGCATTAGTATAGGCATATGATGCACGAAAGCAAGCTTATACAGCATCAGCCAAAAATAAAAACCCGTCCCATTTTACCCATCCATTCACTCCAAATGTTTCTCTAGTTCAGCCTTAAATTTATTTAAGCTGTTAACTTCCACAACAACAGATGGAAGTCTGTTCTAGCAATCAACTATCTGATGGCTAAAGGCATACTTCTGCACATCTATTCTACAACTGGCTTTCCTTAATTTGAACTTATGCCCCCACTCAGGTTCATAATCTGAGAAGCGGAAGAATCCCATCTGCACTGAGCCTGCTCAAACCATTCAAGGTCTTATACATTTCAATTGGATCACCTTGCAGGTGCCTAGTCTCCAGGCACTGCAACTTGCAGAACTTAAGCCTTTCTTGATTAGAGCACTCCCTTTGTTCCCATCACCAATCTTGTTGCCCTCCTTTGTACTCGTTCTAGCAACGCTACATCCTTCCTAAAATGAGGCCTCCAGGCCTGTACACAGTAGTCAAGGAGGTTTGGCCTGATAATCACCTGCTTGTCCCTGCTAGCAATTTTCCTATATGTCATTGATAAGACTCGATGACCTGCTCTAGCTAACCATCTGCACTGCTCAGAGAACTTCATATCTGACTACACAATTACCCGCAGATCTTTTTCTTTCTCCACTTTCCCGAGTGTAATACTGCACAGTTGGTATGTTTCTCTTGTGTTACTGCTCCCCATTTGCAGTACTTTGCATTTGTCAATGTCAAACTTTAGTTGCCACTTCTCAGCCCACTGTCTAACTTTTCTAGATCCTGTTCATTTACAATGCTGCCAACCTTTGTATCATCTGCAAACTTGGACATTAAGCCTTATATACCCCCATTGATATCACTGATAAATACACAAAATAACAGTGGGCCCAGCACCGAACCCAGGGACTCCACTAATAATATTAATAATTGTAAGGCATTACCCAAACACAGAAATCCACTATACATTTTAAAATCTATGACAACACCATGACATCTGTTTTGTTGCAATTGAGTTCTCTTCAGAAGGTGAGTGGTTTATATTAAGAAATGAATGCCAAATTGTGAATAATGTATTTTGTCTAAGAGAACTGCCAAGATGTGATGGATGTAAATCTTTTTTAAACATATCTGAACAATTATGTTTGCCCTCTTATATCTTATAACTGGGCTTCTTTTGCTCCATTCAGTTCAGTATCCTTGAACTGCAGTAGGTGAGTGTTTCACCACAGAATTTGAAATACCTCTACTGCTGCAATTCAGTGATATTCTACTTAAACTTAGTTAATTGGGCTAATCTGGAGATTACAGATAGCAATATTTATTATCCCTAACCCAGATCTAGGTGAGAGTAAATACTTATTGACTATCCCACTTATCTTAAATTAATTTATTAAATTTAAATTTCAGGATCTTTATTGAAGTTTATTGAAGGCATAAAACATTATTTTTTTTAGTTATGGTGGTAGTTCGTTAGCTTTATCAACCCAAGGGCAGGCATTTTTGAGAGCTGATACGCCTAACAATGCAAGTACCACTGGAAGTAAGTTTATTCACTGGTTTAATTTATATATATTTTTTGTCATTGTATTTGTTTTCTTTGATGTATTATAAGAGGATTGGAATTTTTTTTTTTTTTTTACATTATTGGTTGTGAGAAGGAAATTTCAAAATTTTAAGAACTTTTTAGTATTTAAAAAAATGATGTTGAAAACATTTTTATGTTCTAATTGCAGAAAGTAAAATATTTATATTCATAGTTAATATTCTTCTCTTCATTGTTCTTACTCCCATGTTTAGTACCTCAGTCCTCAGTCTGTATATACAGGGGCGCCTCCATAGCCAGGTGGGCAGGAGCAGCAGTGCGTAACACACGCTTCTTGATTAACCTGGGGTTCGAGCCTGTGACCACCAAATACAGAGGATGCAGAAAGGTCAGGGAATGACCACCGCATATTCCCGGAGCAATATGGCCGTAGTTGCTAATGCTCCTAAAAAAAAAAAAAAACAAATAACAACTGTATATACAATCTGATTTAAATGCATTATCATACTACTGATGAATTGGCAATAAGTAAAACACATGTAAATTCAGCCATATATTCAGAGTGGATGTTTTAAATAGTTTAGTTATTGAGCTGCTCTGCAATCAATGCAACTGTCAGTTTTTGCCAAACTATTCTGATTAACCTAATTTAGAAGGTGATGGGGGGAGATGGGGAATCAAGGAATCTGTGCTCCTTGCAGACTAAATTTCTAATACAGTATGGACAAGGTAGTCCCAACACAGTGGGACTATGTACTTACCAACCATAGGTGAAGCTCCATCCATTGCCATTGTGGTTATATTACTAAAGGGATAAAAAGTTGGTTGTCTTTGGGAATTTGTTTGGCTTGTATTTATCTTATCCTTGCTGACAAAATTCCTGATATACAGAAATATACATTTCTTTATACATTGTATAAGGCAATGGTTTGTCTACATCTTGAGTACTACATAGGCTTGGAAATCTCATTTTAGGAAGGATATGGATCTGTTAGAATGGGGCAGGGAAGTGCAACAAGATTACTGAGGGTAGCAAAAAGGATGTTCTTACCAGGAAAGGTTTCAGTTTTGCAAATTGCAGCATCTTAAGGCTAGACTAGACTTAAGACTAGACTGCACATGTTATCAGACCTGAATGCATTGCTTAAGGCTTTGTATGAATTGAATTGATTAATTTCAGTGCTGATGTGTAATTTCATGAGGAATGATGTGTAATTTCATGAATTACACTCATGAGGGTGTATAAATTCAATTTAGAAACGATGGTTGCAGTAGATGTCTGATTGTTTCTTTCAGCAAGCAAGTAGTTGATTGCACTGCTTTTATTGAAATGATTCTTGCACTGCTTTTATTGAAATGATCAGCAGCCTGGAAAGCAAGGCAATGGGGATTTTCAGGACTGCTGGGAGACTTAGTGGAACAAGTAAATACATGGTATGTTTTAGGGTAACTAAGAGTAGAAACAGGTGCATGTATACTTGCATGTACACAATGCTAGGAGTGTAGTTAATAGTAGTTAATAAATTTGATGAGCTTGAAGTGCTAGTCATGACACCAAGGTAGGTATTGTTGAGATATCGGAGACGTTGTGTTACACAGACATAAGCAGTGCAAAATTGGAATTTGGGGAGTGCAATGTGTAAAGGAAGGATTGACAGGACAGGAATGTAGGAGGGGTTATGCTGTTAGTTAAGAAACACATAAATCTAAGGATGTGAACTGATGTTGGTGGACAATGCAATATTGAGTCTGACATAAGCACTGGGAAAATAAAAAATGAGAGTAGATGCATGTTATAATGAGCAATTGTGCAGAGAAATAGAATGGGCCAGTAAATCAGAGTGTCTTATAATGGGGGATTTTAATTTCCCAGAGATTGGCTGGAATTTGTGGGTTGGTCACTGACACACTAGCAAGGCTTTTGTGGATTTATTGGATGATTGTTTTCTATAGCAGCATGTTCGGGAGGCAATTAGAGGGAGTAATACTTTTGATTTGATTATCAGTAGTGATTATTCATGCATTAAGAATCTGTAGATAAAGGAACCACTAAGTGGCAGTGATCACAGTGTACTGAAGTGGGATTTACTCAAAGAGGTAATTACCATCATGGGTAAAGGGAAGGGTTTTTGATTTCGTAAAGGTGATTACGGTGGTCTGAGACAGTATTTAAATTCTATATGGTGCGCCCAACTGATGATGTTACCAACAGCAAATTCAAAATGAGAAGCATTTAAAGAATTAATCTTGGAAGCTACTATCCTTTTCATACCAATTAAGAAATATTGTTCAAGATTTAGGCCTAAATGGATGTCAGATGAAGTAATTAGACATGTGGGGTTTACTCAAAGAGGTAACTACCATCAAGGGTAAAGGGAAGGGTTTTGCTTTCATAAAGGTGATTATGGTGGTGGTGTGAGACAGTATTTAAATTCTATATGCTGGATCCAACTGATGATGTTACCAACAGCAAATTCAAAATGGGAAGCATTCAAAGAATTAATCTTGGAAGCTACTAGCCTTTTCATACCAACTAAGAAATATTGTTCAAGATTTAGGCCTAAATGGAGGTCAGATGAACTAATTAGACACATGGCAGAGAAGAAAAATGCATGGGATACATATAAATTAACAGGTGACACAGAAGCCTATGACAGAGATAAGCTGGTCTGTAACCAAGTCACAAAGCAGGTTAGGCAGGCAAAGTCAGATTATGAGAAATCTTTGGCAAAGCATTCTTTACTTATGTAAACTCTAGAAGGAAGGGGATAAATCAGATTGGTCCACTTCATATCGATGGTTCAACTGTTGATGATTCTGCTCAGGTAGCTAAGGCACCTCCATAGCCAGATGGGAAGGAGCAGCAGTGCATAGCACACGCTTCTTGATTAGGCCGGGGTTCGAGCCCGTCACCACCAAATATGGAGGATGCAGAAAGGTCAGGGAATGACCACCGCATATCCCGGAGCAATAGGGCTTAGTTGCTAATGCTCCTAAAAACCAAACAACAAACAAACAGGCAGCTAACAAACTAAATGAATATTTTGCCTCTACATTCACACATGGAGAGATATTCAGAGGGAAATGCCATAGGTGTATTACACTCTGGCAGTAAGCTAGATAATCTTGTAATTACTGAAAGTAAAGTGGAGGAGAAACTGTTGAAGATAAACATAAGAAAGGCACCTGGGGGTGGATGGAATCTATCCAGTTATATTAAAGGAGGCAGCAAAGGAAGTAAGCAAACCCTTAGCCTAATTATGAGCTTCCTTGGACTCGGGAGATACCCATGGATTGGAAATATGCAAATGTGACCCCAATCCACAAAGGAGGGTCAGTGGGAGACACGTAATTACAGACTTCTTAGTTTAACTTCTGTTCCATGAAAATTAATGGAGGCACTGGTTAAAGAAGCATTGCAGGAGCATCTAGACAAGACTTCAGTTATAGCTTAGACATAGCATGGGTTTGTTAAGGGCAAGTCTTGTCTGACCAATTTGATTGGATACTATGATTTAGTCACAAAGGAACTGGATGCAAAGGTTAATTTTGATATCATATATTTGGATCTTAGAAAGGCTTTTGATACTGTTACAGATGGAAGACTGCTGCACAAATTGGAGCTGTGTGGCACTGGATGTAAATTGCTGCTATGGATAAAGGGATGGTTGAGTGGGAGAAGACAGACAGTGGTAATCAATGAACACTGCTCTTCTTGGACTAAAGTTATTAGTTAGTGGAGTCCCCCAGGGTTCAGTATTTGGTCCATTGTTGTTTTCGGTATTCATTAATGATATTGATGATTGTATATCCGGTAATGTCGAAGTGTGAAGAATATACGAAGGTTGGTAATGGCACTAATGACATTACGCTGCTGCCGCAATGTGAACTAAAAAAGTTGAGAGCAGATCGGCTGAGAGGTGGCAGCTGATGTTTAACATTGACAAATGTAAAGTACTGCATGTGGGAAGCATAACCCCAGAGTAATGTATCAACTGTGTGGTACTACACTGAAAATGGTTGAGAGAGAAAAGGGTCTGGGGGTAATTGTGCAGGCAGATATGAAGTTTTCTGAGCAATGCAGATGGTCTGCAAGAGTAGCTCATGGTGTCTTGTCAATAATATACAGGAATTTTTCTAGCAAGAATAAGGAGGTGATTATCCCCTTGTATAAGGCAATGGTCAGGCCACGCTTTGAGTACTGTATACAGGCCTGGAGGCCTCATTTCAAGAATGATGTAGAGCTGTTGGAACTAGTACAGAGAAGGGTAACAAGATCAGTGAATGGAACAAAGGGTTGCTCTTACAAAGAAAGGCTTAAGTTTTGCAAATTAGTGTCTGGAGACTAGGCACCTGCAAGGTGATCTGATTGAGGTGTATAAAGCCTTGAATGGTTTGAGCATGCTCATTGGTGATGGGAGTCTTCCTCTTGCTCAGAATAATAATCACATGAGACGGCATAAATTCAAAATTGAGGAACGACAGTTGTGGGATGGATGTGTGGAAGTTTTCCTTTAGCCAGCGGGTGGTTGATTGTTGGTACAAACTTCCATCTGTTGTTTTAGAAGTTGATAACTTAGATTCTAGGCGATAAATAGATTCTAAGGGTTTTTTTTTTTGGCTGATGTTATATAAGTTTGCTTTCTTGCATCATGTGCCTTTGCTAATAAAGCTAAAGTTATTCATTGTTGCAAGAGGTTTCCATCTGGTTTTTGAAAGTGGGTACTCTGAATAAATTTAATAGAGAATTATACATACTGTTAGAGGGGATGCACTGGTGATGTGGGAGGTTTGTGTTTTTTTTTTTTTTTTTGGCTGATTCTTTATCCTTATTTTAATTTTTCCATTGCTTATGTTACACCAAACTGACTCAACATTGCATTATCCACCCACATCATTTGGGTGCACTGTCTTAGGTTCTATTGCTTCTTAACCGAGCATTCTCCCCCTAAGTCCTTCCTATCCTTCTTCTATAAATTGTACTCACCCTATTCAAATTCTGTATTGCTTCTGATATGCCAACCGGGCTAGTCAGGTAGGTAAAGCGCATGTCTGGCAACCCAAAAGTCACGGGTTTGATTCCCGCCTCGGGCTTGGAGAACAGTAAAATGCAAAAACTCTGGGAGGTGCATTATGGCCATAGAAGCTGATGCGCCAACAACTAACAAGGGGGAGGGGTCTTCTGATATTCCTACTATGTTGTTGCACCTATGTTAACCTAAGATGTACAGTATCTTCTTATGCAGTGCATTAGCATTATGATGCAAGAAAGCAAGCTTATGCAGCATCAGCAAAAAAAAAAAAAAAAAAAACCACTTAACCCCCTCTGTTCGTTCAAAATACTTATTTAAGCTATCAACCTCCACGACAAGGGATGGAAGTCTGTTCCACCAACCAACCACCCGCTGGCTAAAGGCAAATTTCTGCACGTCTGTCCTACATCTGTCTTTCCTCAATTTGAATTTATGCCCTCTCAGGTGATTATTCTGAGCAAGAGGAAGAATCCCATCAGCATTGAGCATGCTCAAACCATTCAAGGCTTTATACACCTCTATCAGATCACCTTGCTGGTGCCTAGTCTCCAGACACTATAATTTGCAAAACTTAAGCCTTTCTTCGTAAGAGCACCCCTTTGTTCCATTCACTAATCTTGTTGCCCTTCTCTGTACTCGTTCCAGCAGCTCTACATCCTTCTTGAAATGAGGTCTCCAGACCTGTATACAGTACTCTAGGTGTGGCCTGACCATTGCCTTATACAAAGGAATAATCACCTCCTTATCTCTGCTGGAAAAATTCCTGTATATCATTGACAATACTCCATGAGCTACTCTTGCAGCCCATCTGCACTGCTCAGAGAACTTCATATTTGCACAACCACCCCCAAGTCCCTTTCATTCTCTACCACTGTCAGTGTAGTACCACAGAGTTGATACGTTGCTGTGGGGTTGCTTTTTCCCATGTGTAGTACTTTACATTTGTCAATGTTAAACTTCATTTGCCACCTCTCAGCCCATCTGCTCAACCTTTCCAGATCCTCTTGCAGCAGCAGTGTCAGTAGTGTCCTTGCAACCCTCCCAACCTTTGTATCGTCTGCAAACTTGGACATTAAGCTTGATATACCATCATCAATATCATTTATAAGTACAGAAAACAATAATGGACCCAACACTGAGCTCTGAGGGACTCCACTAATAACATTAATCCACGACGAGCAGTGTCCATTGATTACCACTCTCTGTCTTCTTCCCCTCAACTACCCCTTTATCCATAGCAGCAATTTGCCTCCAATGTCACACTGCTCCAATTTGTGTAGCAGTCTTCCATGTGCAACAGTATCAAAAGCCTTTCTAAGATCCAAGTATATAATATCAAAGCTATTCCCTGCATCCAGTTCTTTTGTAACTGCATCATAGTATCCAATCAAATTGGTCAGGCAAGACTTGCCCTTAACAAAACCATGCTGTGTCCGAGCTATAACTGAAGTCTTGTCTAAATGATCCTGCAGTGCTTCTTTAACCAGTGCCTCCATTAATTTTCCTGGAACAGAAGTTAAGCTCACAGGTCTATAATTACTCGTGTCAGCCTTTGATCCTCCTTTGTGAATTGGGGTCACATTTGCACATTACCAGTCTATGGGTACCTCCCCTGAGTCCAAGGAAGCTCTCATAATTATGGCTAAGGGTTTGCTTACTTCCTTTGCTACCTCCTTTAATATAACTGGATAGATCCCATCCACTCCGGGTGCCTTTCTTGTGTTTACCTTCAACAATTTCTCCTCCACTTTACTCCCAGTTATTTCAAGATTCTGTAGCTTACTGCTAGAGTTGAATGCACCTCTGGCATTCCCCTCGCTGAATAACTCCTCATGTGTGAATGTCGATGCAAAATATTCATTTAGTTTGTTAGCTACCTGAGCAGGATCATCAACAGTTGACCCATCAATATCAAGTGGACCAATCTGATTCATCCCCTTCCTTCTAGAGTTTACATAAGTAAAGAACTCTTTGCTGTTTTTCTTTGCATCCCTTGCCAAGGATTTCTCATAATCTGCCTTCGCCTGCCTAACCTCCTTTGTAACTTGGTTACAGATCAACTTGTATCTATCATAGGCTTCTGTGTCACGTGTTAATTTGTATGTATCCCATGCATTTTTCTTCTCTGCCATATGCCTCATTAGTTCATCTGACATCCATTTTGGCCTAAACCTTGAACAGTATTTCTTAGTTGGTATGTAAAGCCTAGTAGCTTCCAAGATAAGTTATTTGAATGCTTCCCATTTTGAATTTGCTGTTGGTAACATCATCAGTTGGTCCCACTGTATAGAATTTAAATACTGTCTCAGTCCATCGTAGTCGCCTTTACGGAAGCAATAACCCTTCCCTTTACCCCTAATGGTAGTTACCTCTTTGAGTAAATCCCACTTCAGCACACTGTGATCACTGCCACCTAGTGGTTCATTTATCTGCAGATTCTTAATGCATGAAGAATCACTGCTGATAATCAAATCAAGAGTATTACTCCCTCTAGTTGCCTCCCGAACATGCTGATGTAGAAAACAATCATCCAATAAATCCACAAAAGCCCTGCTAGTGTGTGAGTGACCAGCCCCCAAATTCCAGTCAGTATCTGGGAAATTAAAATCTCCCATTATAAGACTCTCTGATTTACTGGTCCACTCTATTTCCCTGTACAGTTTCTTATTATACTCATCAGAGTCATTAGGCCTATAGCACACTCCTACTCTCAATTTTGATCTCCCAATGCTTATGTCACACCAAACTGACTCAACACTGCACTGTCCAGCGATGTCGACTGGCTTCACTTCCTTGGTTTTTATGTGTTTCTTAACTAATAGTATAACCCTCCCCCCTTCCTATCCTGTCTATCCTTTCTGTAGACGTACTCCCCAAATTCCAGTTCTGCATCCCTTATATCTGTGTGACACCACGTCTCTGATATCCCAACAATATCTGCCTTTGATGTTTTGAGCAATACCTCAAATTCATCAAATTTGTTTACTAAACTCCTAGCATTGGTGTACACACAAGTATACCTGCACCTGTTTCTATTCTTAGCTACCCTAACACAGCCCATGTGTTTACTTGTACCGCAATGGCTCCCAGCAGTCTCTGAAATATCATGCATCTTGTTTTTCAGGCTTCTGCTCATTCTAATAGAAGCAGTGCAAGAATCTCTTTCACCTCTGCCAGTGGCTACTGTCAATCTATTGGTCTTTGTCTCCCCCCAAGCTAGCAGTTTTCCGACCCACCTAACACTGCCTCGATAGCATCAGCAAATATTCTTGCACCCTTTCTATCTAAGTGTATCCCATCCCTGTTAGCAAGTACAGTCCAGGCTGAAAAAAATTCTACCCCTTGAGCCTTGCACAATCTTTCCAGGGCCGAATTGATCGACAAGGCTCTCATCATATACTCCCTCCTATCGTGTCTGGGCAGAATTGCAGACACTTTCAAATTCAACCCTAATTCTCGGCTTTTGCTCAACAGTGACCTGTACTTAGTATTAGCATTAGTAGAGGCATTTGATGCAAGAAAGCAAGCTTATGCAGCATCAGCCAAAAAAAAAAAAAAAACCCCACTTCCACTTCACCTCTCTGTTCGTTCAAAATACCTGTCCCGCTGAGCCTTAAACTTATTTAGGCTATCAACCTCCACCACAAGGGATGGAAGTCTGTTCCACCAACCAACCACCCACTGGCTAAAGGCAAATTTCCGCACGTCTATCCTACATCTGTCTTTCCTCAATTTGAATTTATGCCCTCTGAGGTGATTTTTCTGAGCTAGAGGAAGAATCCCATCAACATTGAGCATGCTTAAACCATTCAAGGCTTTATACACCTCTATCAGATCACCTCGCTGGTGCCTAGTCTCCAGACACTGTAATTTGCAAAACTTAAGCCTTTCTTCGTACTTGTTAAGTAATTCTGCCGGTCTCCTACTCTTAATATCATTAGTGCCAACGTGTACAACTATATCATTTTTTGTGCCCTTAAAAGATGATATTTGCTCTACAACGTCATCAACCTTTGCCCCTGGCAGACATACCCTCGTCCTGTTCCACCTATTCTTTTTACAAAGCATGTTCCCCGTTTCCCTGACAATAGAGTCACCAACAACTACTAGTTCCTTCTGGACCAGCGCATTCTGCCTTGGGGGTTGCCTCTGTGTCACGTGATGCCCAAGTGCAAGCTCTGGCGTTGATGTGGGCAGCTGAGAGCTTGATGGGCCCCTCAATTTAGTTTCTTTGAGGGCATCCACACTGTCCTTCAAGCTCTCATATAGGCCCACAAGAAATGACATCATCACCTGGAGTTTTCTTGGCATAAAAATTGTTCAAGATTCTTCTGAAATCCTTATGGCAGTGCAGTCCACTCAACAGCCAATAGCTTTAGCATGATGGACTATCTATCGAAATCTGTAAAACTCGTTTTAGAGCTACCTCCTCTAAATGTTGGATCTCTCTATATGTCCATAATAACTTCAAACTCATACTGTATAATGGACGAGATGACAGTGGTCAGAAATTTTCTATGGAGACCAAACTCAGGTTTTGCCACTTCAATTCTCCAATAAGCAGAGTGGTGGCATTACAATGGATGTTGACTCTTCTACTACCTATTATTGCCAGTTGACCCAAGTGGTGGTATACCTACATGGTTTTGCAAATTGAAAATAACTTCATTAGGTCAAAGATGAAATACTATTGAGATATAATGGCTGTTTTGATGTATTTTATTTTATTTTTATAAAATAAAAATAAAATAAAATATTTTTTATTTTATTTAATAAAAATATTAATAAAAATATTAATAATTTAATTAAAAATAAAAATATTTTATTTAATAAAAATAAAATAAAATAAAAATAAAATAAAATATTTTTATAAAATAAAAATAAAATAAAATACATCAAAACAGCCATTATATCTCAATGGTATTTCATCTTTGACCTAATGAAGTTATTTTCAATTTGCAAAACCATGTAGGTATACCACCACTTGGGTCAACTGGCAATAATAGGTAGTAGAAGAGTCAACATCCATTGTAATGCCACCACTCTGCTTATTGGAGAATTGAAGTGGCAAAACCTGAGTTTGGTCTCCATAGAAAATTTCTGACCACTGTCATCTCGTCCATTATACAGTATGAGTTTGAAGTTATTATGGACATATAGAGAGATCCAACATTTAGAGGAGGTAGCTCTAAAACGAGTTTTATAAATTTCGACAGATAGTCCCTTTTTTTGTAAAAAAAAAAAAAAAAAAAAAAAAAAATAGGTGCCTGTACTCATTCTTTGCTATCGGGAAAAATTGAAAATTAAAAGGATATGAAAAGTACTAATTCCCCCCGATATTGTTACTTTAGTAGTAATTTTTTTTTTTTTTTTTTTTTTAAGAATAAGAACAAGAAATTGAGTATATTAACACAGTTTATTAAGCATAAATTTATTATTCAAGTATATAAAAAAATAAGTAAAATAAGTAAAAATAATTTCGTATAAAGTTTTTGTAGAAAATTCCAAATTTTTATTAAGTTCTCATCCGACACCCTATGCTGACTTCTTTTCCTTCTCTTTGTATCGGTTGCTGAATGACCTTTCCGAAGCAGCCACGAATCGACATATTTTGCTGGATCGCAGCACGTCAGCGGATGGCCCACAATTAACAGTAGTGAAGAAACTGTTTTTGTTATCAACGCAGCGTTGGTTGGCGATCCGATTTATTTCTGAAAATCCTCGTTCACATTCACTCGATGAAATTGTTATCGTACTCAGAGCGTTCATCAGATGCTTCAATTCTTCGGAAACCTTATCAATTAGGTATCCACGAATTGCATTTAACTCTAATTGACAATTTTCTAACTTCATTTTCACCAAATGCCAACAATTCATGTTTAGAAGGTTTAATACCTTCATTGTCCTCGTTTTCCTTCTCTCGTCATTGGTATTATCACTAGTTCTTAAATTTAATTTTTTTTTCTTTTCTTTTTTTGAAACTGTCCAAGTTATCGGTATCATTTGGATATTCAGGTAAAGTAAAGTGTAAACAGAGATAGGGAAAATTTTCAGAAAAATGTGGATAACGCACTTCCGCGAAATAACAGATGATTGTTTATGGGGTAAAAGAAAATCACTTTTCTAATTCTCGAACAGGGCGCTTACAGTTTATTCACAAAGGTGTCCAACCTACGACCCGCGAGGAAAGTGAACTAAAACAACATTTTAAATTTTATTATCAAAAATTTGTTCGGTAAATGTAATTGTGTATTGTACTTAATTAAATTTTTGAATATTTTCAATTTTACTTTTACATGCAACAAGATATCGAAAATGTAACACACTAAAGAAACTTAACTTTTTTGAATATGGCCCCGGTACTGGAAAGGGTTGGACACCACTGCAGTAGAAGGTGGGCCAGAGCCCATTGGGAATACCCCTTGATCTGCTAACTCTTGACCAGCGCGACTTCTCCGTATGTGGGACAGGTGGTCGGATAAGTTTTACCAGGTACTGCTAAGTTATACAATACTAATCACTTTAGCTCTCTTAATTCGCGCAGCAGCACTAATTGCGTGAAGACCAGAAATGCGAACAGTTCGCTATGTGAAAATTTTCTTCCCTGAACCGAAACTATTTTAAATGTAACTTCCAAGGGGAATTCAAAATAATTAAACAGAGGTCTGACTGAGTAATTTAGAATTATAAAAATGGTTATACAGTTTTAAATAGAAAATATCTTAACAATAGACAGTAAAAAATGCAAATTTAGTTAAATCATTTTAAGCTTATTTGAATAGTAGGTAAACATGTGAAAAAATTTACGGAATATTATAAATTTCGAAGTGCATTGCATCGAAATGTCACATGTCACTGTTAATAAAGGTGCCGGTATGCGTACCGTCACAAAAAAAGCACTGATCTTATGTAGGGCTGCTCCTGAATGCTAGTTCAGCTCCACCTTGGTATAAAGTCAAGTGTAAAGTGTGTGTGTGTGTGTGTGTGTGTGTGTGTGTGTGTGTGTGTGTGTGTGTGTGTGTGTGTGTGTGTTAGTTGTCTGACAGCATCAGGGATTTCCCTCATATCTGCATTGTGTTCTCTGTTTGTGTAACACAACTTTGTGGAGGCTAGAGATTTAAAAAGTGTGTGGAGAGTGGTTTGTTGTACAGTGTTATGATCTGTTGTTTCTCCGACCATTTAGCTATTAACGGTGAGTCCCCTATTGGGACTCACCGTTGCCCACACTTTGCCACGAGGAGGTAGGTCAGGGGCACCCAGTAGATTGATTATCTAAGTACTCTGGAAGGCCCCGCCACCTAATTTCTGAGGATTTCAGTGGCAAGGCTTTTATATATATATATATATATATATATATAAATAAAAAGGGCAGGGGGGGTGAACATTAGAATTTGGAAAGGCCAAAAGAGATTTACAAGAAAGCAGTTGAATTTAGATGCTGATTAGAATTTGGTGGCTTTGTTAGGGGTGTATGCGGTTGGTTTAGTTAGAGTGGGAGAAGCAGGTAGAAGGATGGGGACGATAGAGTAGGCATCCTCAAAGAGGTCAGTGGGAACTAAACCCACCAGGCAATGTATGGGGGAGGATACAGAGACCCGTCTCCTGGGGATGGGGTTTTGAAGGGAACCGAGCTTGAGTACCCGGTTCAGATCGACAAATGTCGTGTCGGCAGGGAAGCTACAGTATGTCTCTGTTGGTGATTGTTGTTTGGTCTATGTAAGTGTTGAATCCAGTAGGAAGGTTAACTGCCCATCCTGCTCCAGGGATGCAAACTGTTAGCTGGCAGTGGGAAACCCACCAGGGGAATGGGGATAATCTTCTGAACTGGCCGACATACACCTCGTGTATGGAGCTGCGGACTGTAATGGTTGCGCCACTCTGTGCTTGTACCAGGAACATTTCCCGCACAGGCGTGCTCCTCATTATACAATTTTCGCACATGTGCACAGAAGGTTACATGAGACTGGTTGTTTCACGAGAGGTACCATGAATCGAGAGCAAATGACGAGGACGCCAGACAATGAGGAGAATGTCCTACGTATTGCAGAAGGCAATCAGAGTAAGAGTACTCGAGTGATAGGCCAACAATTGGGTATTTCCCAATCCACTGTATGGAGGATAATGTCAACAAACCAAATGAGTTCATACCATCTGCAGTGCGTCCAATCATTGGAGCCTGCAGATTATCCACTCCGGAGGACTTTTGCTACTTGGTTTCTTCAACAGAGTGCGGCAGACAGCGCATTTGCTGCATCCGTATTGTTCACAGATGAAGCAAGTTTCACAAGAGAGGGAACCTTCATAACTCCCATTTGTGGCCTTTGGAGAACCCCCATGGTACGTGAACATGTGCAACTCAACGCCGTTTTGCTGTCAATATTTGGGCTGGCATTGTTAGAAACCACCTCATTGGACCGTACCTTCTGCCCCCTCGTCTGGGCGGTAGGGGATACTTGATCTTTCTACAGCAAGTCCTACCCGAACTTATTGAAGAAGCATATGTCCCTCAGTCGTTGCACCGCTCAATGTGGTTCCAGCATGATGGGGCTCCCCCACATTACACCAATGATGTCCGCCAACACCTAAACGTTACATTTGGACAGCATTGGATAGGTCGTGGTGGTCTGGTTCATTGGCCTGCTAGATCGCCGGACCTATCATGCCTGGACTTCTTCTGCTGGGGTCAAATGAAGACATTGGTGTACGAGATCCCCCCCCCCTCTTAAGTCTCCTAAGGACACTAGGCCACCCAGCGTGTCAAATGTCCTGTAAAGTCAATAGAGATTGCCAGTACAGTAAACCCCCGCTATTCGCGGGGTTACGTTCCTGAGAAATGTCGCGAATACTGAGTTATGGCTCCCATAGTAATAAAACGGTTCCGTTCCAAAGTATGAAATATATAAGAAAAACTAGTCTAAAATTTTGTCTATGTATGTATTATATATACCTTCATGATATGACTATGTACATAGACAGTACATAGTGACATGCAAGCATATGGCATCGAAATGAAAATAAGAAACAATTTAATATTAAATGTAATATTTATTAGAAATTTCAAACAAATCTTTCAAACCAGCGCCTTTTCTAGCTAAAAAACTTATCCCGCCAGTGCTATCACTAGTTTCGCTAAAGTGTTGATAAAGGAGTTTTGCCTTTTCACAAATGATGAGTGAACTTAACGGAATGTTATTTTGAGTTCGGTCTTCTATCCACAGATTTAAAGCTTTTTCCATTTTTTCTAATTTAACATCACGAGTTACAGAGCAAATTTTCGAAGCAATTAGTGCGTTTTCACGGACGCTATGGCGGATTTTTTCTTCCGATTTCTTGATTGATCGTACCGTTGACTCATTGATTTTATAATGTTTTGCCACTGAGAAGACACTTTCACCATTAGAAATTTTATCCAATAACTCAATTTTATTCGCTAATGTCCATAACCTTCTTTGATATTTTCACATTTCTCTTGTTATTCGTAGCCATATTTTTGTAGGGGTTAGAAAGAACTTGTCCATAATAAAGTCACTTTCTTCCATTAACACACTCGAAAAAGTCTGTTTTACACTGCAAAACGGTAGATTTATCATTTTTGTAAGCATATCAATTTATAAATTGATAAATTTATAAGCATATAAATGCAAACAACGCATAACACACACACGACGCATAACACACATAACAAACAAACGCATAACACATACTGAACAAGAATTTGCGAGAAACATCCATGCTCGCAATTTTGTCACCCCTCTCCCCCCACCCACTGAGCGCTGTTTTGACTGGGAAAGATAATTTTAGCCACACCCATGTTTTTTTATGGCGGAAAATATACACATTTTTTTAGGTTTCATTTTATATTAAATCGGTGATCGCGAAACCGCGAATACAGATACCGTGAATAGCGGGGGTTTACTGTATATATATTTCTCTTCTGAGTTTTTAACTGTTGTCAGTAGGTGGTGCATGGCATCCTCCATAGAGTTGCCCCTGCTTAAAACCATACTGATTGTTGGAATGTAAACCTGCTTCTGTGTAGTATTTGAGTAATCTGCTATATATTAGTCTTTTATATATTTTCCTTAGTACAGGGACTGTATGATTTGGGATCAGTAGGGGGTTTCCTCGGGGTTTTTGAGAATTATTCTTAGCACAGCTTTTTTACATATTTTTGGCATACCTTCTGTCATACAGTTATTATATAGTCCTATTAATTTGCCTGGTGCTATTTCTGCTAATTTTTTGATAAACTCAACCTCTAAGAGTTGAAAACCTGGGCATTTATTGTACTGTATACAAGTCTGGAGGCCTAATTTTAGGAAAGAGGTAGAGCTGCTGGTACAAGTACAGAGAAGGGAAGCGAGATTGGTGAGAGGAACAAAGGGTTGGCATTACTAAGAAAGGCTTAATTTGTGCCAATATGCAGCTTCTGGAGACTAGGCACCGCGGGGTGATCTGATTGAGCCATATAAGGCCTTGCATGGTGTGAGCAAGCTCAATGCTAATGAGATTCTTCCTTCCTCTTGCTCAGATTACTCACCTGAGGGAACATAAATTCAAATTGAGGAAAGACAGTTGTAGAATAGATGTGCAGAAATTCGCCTGGACATCTTTAGCCAGCAGGTGATTGATAGGAACAAACTTCCGCCTGTTGTAGTGGAGGTCAACAACTTTAGTTCAAGGCAGAACTAGACAAACATTTTGAGTGAATGGATAGGTGAAATGGGAGGGTTTATTTTATTTATTTTTTTTGGCTGATGCTTTATATTCTTGCTTCCTTGTATCATATGCCTCTACTAATACTAATATCACCTTTTGTGTCAGTAAAAGAGAACAGCACTGCAGCATTATTAACTTTTGTCTCTGGCTGACATACCATGGTCCCATTCCACCTATTCGTTTTGCTCAGCTGCCCAACTCAATACTAAAGGTTTCACTTGAACATCAGAAAACAATGCATCTTCTTACTTCTGAAGATGCATTGTTTTACCTTCAAGCTGTATTTTTGCTCATCAGAACAGTGAGTTCACATTTAATCTACTCTCATTCTCTGGAATACATCTACTAAAGCTTACCCTTTGGCTGTATCATGCCCTCAGGTTGCTTTTCAAAGAGGAGAGGAGTAGTGCACATTTTAAAGTCAAGATTCATTGGAAATTTGTTCTCAGGCAGGTATCTCCATGGCCAAAGTAATTTCACTACTTTTACCGTTTGCTCTGAGGAAAAAGTAACTAAGAGTAAAAATAACGCTCCTTTTTCCCAGTTATGTGATGTTAATATGTACTATGATATTTTATACTTTATGATTATGTTACTTTAAGTTACATTATAAAATCATTGCTAAAATATTATATATTTAAATATTTGTGCTTTATATATTAATATTTGCTTTATATATTAATTTTTGATTTATATATTTATATATTAATTTGTACTGTATACAGTGGGCCCTTGCTTTACGATATTAATTCATTCCAGAGTCACAATCGTATTGCAAATATCGTAATGTGAACCCAATAACACAGTTTTTTGGTAATTTGTTTCAAGTCCTTCGACATTGAAATTTTCATTGCATAAAAGCTATTTATATCTCTAAAAGGCGATATTTTATAATGGAAATTGTATTAGTTTTATACAGAATAGTGAATACCATATTTTCCAATCTATACTATCACCTTTTATCTAAAAAAAAAAAAGTTCCACAAAAAATGTGTGCCATATTATGCACCAGAATAAACATTAAAATAATAAAAAAATAAAAAAATGCTGATGGTGCCACATTTTTACTTATTGCACTTCCCCCAAAATTTTTAAAATGATAATTGATAATTATGAACATTAAAAAAAAACCAAGAATTGTAATTTTTATTTAACTTTCAAAGGAAAAGCTGTTTCAATGGTGGTGTGGTGGAGTTGAAAGAGAATCTTTTACTATCAAGATATCAGGAAAGGCTTCTGGATCTGGTGTTCGTTACTATCACTGCCTCTTTGCTACTTATGATATTAAAACTGTCCAAAGTGGTTTGTTTTTCACACTTTCTCTGAAGGTTTTTGAAATAACTTAAGACCTTATCTTCAATTTGCAGGTCATCAATTCAGTGGTTTCAATATCTAGGTTTTTTGTTATTGTCCTTTTCACAGTGTCCCACAGGCCCCGAATGCCAAGCGATAGTGACAAGCGATTTTCTCAGTGATTTATAGAGTGCCCTTATTAAAGAAAAAGTTTTATTTATTTTCTAGTGTCTTTTTCTATTTCATTTACTTCCAGTTGTTATATTGTTATATGCTTAAAGTATTAAGTAAGAACACAGAAAGGAAAACAACCTTTCTTTATTTAGTATATATATTTTACTAATAACAAACTAACTTCTACAACCGCTGGGCACTGGTGGCGCCGCTCCTGCCTCCACGTGGCGGGGCCGGTAACCTGGGGGATAAGACAACCCCTGGGGCTAAAAAGAAGTAGAGATGGAAACAAGTGATTTTCCCCGCTTAGAGCCGAAGAGCTCTCAATTAACACGGTCAGTGACACACACGACATTGACCATGACCCCTCTATCTCAAAGAGAATGAAGAAAGACACTGGCAGACAGGAATTACCAGCCTTCCTGATTATACATTCTCTGTCAACGCAACCTGTCGGCAAGCTCTTCCCCTTCACCATTCAGAGATGCCTCGAACATGCTGCAGGTTCACCAAAAATGGTGAAACGTCTTCAATCCGGAGATTTGTTAATAGAGACCACGAAGTCTAGACATTGAGATACTACTACTACTTCGTCTGACATCCTTGAGTGGAATCCCAGTTCAAATCACACCACACACCACCCTCAATTCTTCAAAGGGAGTGATCACTGAATGGGATTTATTGAACGTCCCCGAAGATGAAATAGTTCAAGAACTTAAAGAACAAAACGTCACTCAAGCAAAAAGGACCATGATCCGAAAAGATAGCAATTTAGTCCCTACCCAGAGTATAATTTTTACATTCAGTTCTCCAAATCTACTATCTTCAGTCAAGGCAGGATATTTAAACTGTTGCGTTCGGCCCTATATCCCAAACCCTCTAAGATGTTTTAAATGCCAGAAATTTGGCCATTCCCAGATAGTATACCGTGGAGATACAACTTGTGCAAACTGTGGGTGTAAAACTCATACACAAATAGAATGTAAGGCACCAACTCCACAGTGTCCAAATTGCAAAGGCAACCATCCCGTTTATTCCAAAGACTGCGACCTCTGGAAGTTGGGGAAAAAAATACAAAAATATAAAATTGAAAATAAGGTTTCCATCAAGAGGCAAGAAAACAAGTAAAATTAAGTATGCCAAAACACACCTATGCTACTGCTACTCGCAGTCACCAATCAGTAGCATGTCAAACTGAAGTGACCATTCCTCCAGACACATCGATCTCCAACTGGGCTCAGTTACTCCTCTCTGTTGAACATCCATCTCCACCAAACGTAGTAGGCCAATGCAGTAATACACCACTAACAGTTCCATCCCAGAGACCTCCCCGTTGTTAAGCAGTAGATAATTTACAGAAATCAGATCCTGTTGATGTAAAGCAATCTCATAGATCAAGCATGGACACAGATGACCTAACTAATCAAGATCTGCTTGAAATACATGCAAGTGGAGATATGGAAGAAAGCAATGACTCAGAACGCCCTAATTTTTTAAGAAAAGAAAAATCAAAACTCGAAAAAGGTAAACAAGCCACCCACAAAAAAACCAGACAGATTCAACTTCCACCCACAGAACTAAATAATGGAACAGATCATACAGTGGAATTGCAGAGGTTTTCGCAGCAGTATTGATGATATTTATGAATTAATTCACCATTTCAAACCCGCTGCTATGTGCTTACAAGAAACAAATTTAACACCAAAAATCTCCATTTCAGTCAAAAATTATACCATCGTCAGAAAAGATCGATCTGAAACTAACAGCCCTCGTGGAGGAGTAGCTGTACTTGTGGAATCAAGAGTCTCTTCCAGGCACATTCCTTTGAAAACACCATTAGAAGCTGTTGCTACACATATAGTTATCGGTATCACACTGACAGTGGTCTCGATATATCTTCCGCCAAACCATCCATGCACATTTCAGGATCTGGAAAACCTTATTTCTCAATTACCATCTCCGCTCTGTCTATTAGGCGATTTTAATGGACATCATCCATTGTGGGGTTCACTGGTCTCAGATGGACGTGGCAAACTTATTGAAATGCTACTTGATAGAGAGAATCTGACACTGTTGAACACTGGCTTACCCACCTACATCCATTTTCTTACTGGGTCAAGCACTGCTATCGATCTCTCAATCTGCTCTCCAATCCTGTTCCCAACCATAGAGTGGACAGTACACAACAATCCTCTAAACAGCGATCACTTTCCGCTGATTTGTAGCATTCAAACCACCCATTTCAAATAAACACAAACAAAAACTCAATGGAAATTTTCCAGAGCAAACTGGACAAAATTTACCAATCATGGATCTTTTGATGAGGATATCATTACGTCTTTTCCTATTGACGCTGCCACCGAATATATTACAAAGCAGATACTAACAGCTGCAACAACCGCCATCCCAAAGTCTCAAATAAGAAACCATCGGCATACCAATCACTGGTGGAATGGTGATTGCAAAAAAGGAAAAAAAATGCAGCATGGAATACCTTCCGCAAATATCCCACCACTGCCAACCTTATATCTACAAGAAACTGAGAGCCAAAGCTCTCAGTTTCTTGTAGTTATAAGGTCTCTGTTTCATGTTTTTTGGCGAAAGGCCAAAAAAGATTCATGGGTGAAAGTCGCCTCCTCAATCAACAAAGATACTGATACCCGAATAATCTGGGAAAAAATAAAGAAGCTAAGTGGAAAATATCATGTATCACCTTCTCCTATTATTAACTAGAATGGGAAGGAGATCTCTCCTGGAGAGATTGCCAATGCCTTAGGAACTGTGTTCTGTGAATTACCTGCCTTAAGCGCATATCAACAGTCTTTCCAAAAAATTAAAGCCGGAAATGAGAAAAGGAAACTGAACTTCAAAGCTGCATGCCATTTACCCTATAACCAACCATTAACAATATCTGAACTGAAAAAAGCTATGTATACCTCAAGAAACAGTGCTCCTGGCTCTGACGGAATTTACTATATAATGCTTCAACATCTCAATCAGAAATCACTATCTTTATTGCTTTATCTTTACAATCGGATATTCTCAGAACATATATTCCTGACCTCCTGGCAACATTCTTATATAATAACTATACCGAAACCTGGAAAAGATCAATCGATTCCACACAATTATAGACCAATTTCTCTTACCAGCTGCTTGAGTAAGACTTTGGAAAAAATGGTTCACCATCGTCTCACATGGTATCTTGAATCCCGAAACATACTCAGTAATAATCAGTTTGGTTTTTGAAAGAACAGATCGTCCCTAGACCTCATGACCAAAGCCGAATCCAACATAAGAAATGCTTTTCATCAGAAATCAACATCTCGTCATGATATGCCTTGATATAGAGAAGGCTTTCGATACCACATGGCGATACAGCATCCTAAGAGATCTCCATTCTATTCATATGAGAGGGCACTTACCATATTTTATTCAAAGCTTTCTTCGACACAGGTCCTTCCAAGTTAAGTACCGGCAGGTTTTATCTCAAACATATATACAAGAAGGAGTCCCACAGGGCTCTGTTCTTAGTGCAACTCTGTTCTCACTACGAATAAACAATATTACAAACTGCATTCCAAACACCGTTTACTCATATCTCTATGCGGATGACCTTACCATATCCTGCCATTCCCAGAATATGAACTATATCGAGAGGCATCTACAAATATCCATAAACAACATTGAATTATGGATGGCACAAAATGGATAGACTCTCAAGCCACAAATCAAGAGCCGTACATTTCTGCACAAAGCACAGAATGCATCCTGAACCTGAGTTGCACTTGGCCAATCACCCTATACCAATTGTGAACAGTATTCATCTCCTAGGGCTAATTTTTGATAAGAAATTAAATTTCCAGGAGCACATAAAATATCTAAGAACCTCTTGTGCAACGAAAATGAATATACTCCGGGTAATCTCCAGTACATCTTGGGGTGCAGATCGCTATACTCTGCTCCACTTGTATAAGTCCCTAATTAGATCTCGGCTAGACTACGGAGCACCTGTTTATGACTCACCTAGGGAAAGCACCTTAGCGCGTCTTGCAACCATCCAACATTCATCTCTTAGGATAGCCCTAGATGCATACAGAACATCACCGGTTCAAAGTCTTTACGTTGAAGCTCACGAACCTCCACTTAGCATCAGAAGAAAAATGTTGCTGATGAATTACTCAGCTAATATTAAAAGCCTGCCTACTCATCCTGTTTTGTCACTCCTGCATGATCCTCTGTGGAAAACCCACTATACAAATAAACCCAGAACAATTCAGCCTGCTGGTATCAGACTGCAGATTCTAGCAGAAAGCTGGAACATCCAATTTGATAATATCCTCAGAGAATCAAAAGATCCAGATCCTCCGTGGTCTACTCTCACACTTTCTTCTCATGAATACCTTGAGCAATGGGGTAAAAGTTCCATAGCAAAGATTAACATGCAACAACTACATTATGCTCATACACAAAAGTACCTCGAATTCACCAAGATCTATACTGATGATTCAAAGTCTGAAAATCAAGTGGGTGCAGCTGCTGTCTTCCCTAATTCAACTATCTCATTTTCACTTCCAGTCGAATGTAGCAGTTATACCGCTGAGCTTCATGCCATTAAGCTTGCTCTGAAAAATAACTCACTGCTGTCAATAAATAAAAGTATAATATATACTGATTCACAAAGTGCTATTTTAGCTTTGAAAGGCATTTCCTCACCTACTAATCCTTTATTAAAACTCATAAAACATAAGCTGATGCAGCTTCATGAGCATAAACAAACTTATCTTTTCTTGGGTCCCAGGCCACAGTGGTATTCCAGGAAATGAATGTGCAGATGATGCTGCAAAGCATCCTTCTAATATAGCCTCAACAAATGATCTAGTCCCATATCCTGATTACAGACACAAAATACAGAGAACATGCATGGAACAATGGGCACTTCTGTGGAAAATGCAAACAAATTTCAAATAAAATCTGAACCACAATTATGGACTTCTAGCCTTCGTAAAAATAGAAAAGAAGAAGTAATCTTAGCCAGAATCCGAATAGGTCACACTCACCTCACACATCTCTATCTGCTTACAGGGAATGATCCTCCTCAATGTGCAAACTACTCGCAGTCACTTACAGTAAAACATATACTTGTCGAATGTAGCTTGTTTAACAACCCCGACGAATGGCTTTTAGTTCCATCTCAGATCTGCAACAACCTCTGTCTCTCAATAGCATCATAGGTAAAGAAGCAAATCTCTCTGAATTATTTCTCTATTTAAAACAAATTCAAGTGTATGATCGTTTTTAATTGCTGTACAAGCAGTTCCCGAATGTAAAGTCAATTGATTTGGGAGGTGCAATATGGCCTAAGTTGCCCTTACACCAAAAAAAAAAACACAACAACAACAGTGTCCCACACAGCAAACATGGCCTTAATTTCTTGAGTTTTTGCTACATGGTCACCCTACTCATGTTCCTCGTCTCCACTGTCGTGTTCACCTATCTGCTCTAATTTCTTGAGCTCCTCCGTTGTCAACTTCCTTCCATGGTCCTCACTTAACTCCTCCACATCCTTTGCATCAATCTCAAGAGACAAGGACTCACTAAGAGTGATGATTTCCTACTCTAGAATACTTTCAGCTTCAAATCCTTCAAAATCATGGATGACTGAAGGCCAAGTTCTTCCAAGCTGCATTGAGGCTTGCCTCAGTGCAGCTTGGAAGAGCTTAAACCATCACCGAAGAGCCATCACCGAGCTTAAACTTCATTCCAAGAATTGGCAATCATTTTTACACAGTCTAAGTTGTTAAACCTGGTCTTCCAGAATTCCTTTAAGTTTGATGGCTCTGTCTCCTGAAATCTTTTCAGAGCACTTGGCAAGCACCTTCATCATTTAAATTTTTTTAAAGTTGGCAATCACTTGCTGAACCATTGGCTGAGGGTGGGAGAAATTTGACAGTAACAAAGTCAAATTGCTCTTCCAGAGAGAGGCAAAGTTTAGGATCATGGCCTGGAGCATTATCCAAAAGTAACAATGCCTTTAAAGGAAGTTAATTTTTTTATAAATAACTTTTGACTGAAGGACAAAACATTTCAAATACCCATTCATTGAAGAGGTGCCTTGTCACCCAGGCCTTCTTGTTACACCCCCAGAATACACCCAACCTGCTTTTGATGACCTTTTGCTTTTTAAATACTCCTGGAGTTTCTGAGTGGTAAACCAACATTGACTTAAGTGTAAAATCACCAGAGACATTGGACGCCAATAGCAGAGTAAGCCTATCCTTCCTAGCCCAGGCAACGAGACCTCTTCTTTTGTGATATATGTTTTCCTGGGCATTCTTTTCCATAAGAGATCTGTTTCGTCTTTATTAAAGACTTGTTGAGGAAGGTAACCCTCCTTCTCAAAGAGCTCTTGAAATTCCACCTTAAAGTTTTCAGCTGGTTCCTGATCAACACTGCAAGCCTCTCCATGCTTTATGACACTTTTAATATCAGACCTCTTTCTAAAACAGTTAGCATTAGTAGAGGCATTTGATGCAAGAAAGCAAGCTTATGCAGCATCAGCCAAAAAAAAAAAATAAAATAAAATAAAATAAACCACTTCCACTTCACCCCTCTGTTCGTTCAAAATACCTGTCCAGCTGAGCCTTAAACTTATTTAGGCTATCAACCTCCACCACAAGGGATGGAAGTCTGTTCCACCAACCAACCACCCGCTGGCTAAAGGCAAATTTCCGCACGTCTATCCTACATCTGTCTTTCCTCAATTTGAATTTATGCCCTCTCAGGTGATTTTTCTGAGCTAGAGGAAGAATCCCATCAGCATTGAGCATGCTTAAACCATTCAAGGCTTTATACACCTCTATCAGATCACCTCGCTGGTGCCTAGTCTCCAGACACTGTAATTTGCAAAACTTAAGCCTTTCTTCGTAAGAGCACCCCTTGGTTCCATTCACTAATCTTGTTGCCCTTCTCTGTACTCGTTTCAGCAGCTCTACATCCTTCTTGAAATGAGGCCTCCAGACCTGTATACAGTACTCTAGGTGTGGCCTGACCATTGCCTTATACAATGGAATAATCACCTCCTTATCCCTGCTGGAAAAATTCCTGTATATCATTGACAATACTCCATGAGCTACTCTTGCAGCCCGTCTGCACTGCTCAGAGAACTTCATATCTGCCTGTACAATCACCCCCAAGTCCCTTTCATTCTCTACCACTGTCAGTGTAGTACCACAGAGTTGATACGTTGCTCTGGGGTTGCTTTTTCCCATGTGTAGTACTTTACATTTGTCAATGTTAAACTTCATTTGACACCTCTCAGCCCATCTGCTCAACCTTTCCAGATCCTGTTGCAGCAGCATAGTGTCAGTAGTGTCCTTGACGACCCTGCCAACCTTTGTATCATCTGCAAACTTGGACATTAAGCTTGATATACCATCATCAATATCATTTATAAATACAGAAAACAATAATGGACCCAACACTGAGCCCTGAGGGACTCCACTAATAACATTAGTCCACGATGAGCAGTGTCCATTGATTACCACTCTCTGTCTTCTCCCCCTCAACCACCCCTTTATCCATAGCAGCAATTTGCCTCCAATGTCACACTGCTCCAATTTGTGTAGCAGTCTTCCATGTGCAACAGTATCAAAAGCGTTTCTAAGATCCAAGTATATAATATCAAAGTTATTCCCTGCATCCAGTTCTTTTGTGACTGCATCATAGTATCCAATCAAGTTGGTCAGGCAAGACTTCCCCTTAACAAAACCATGCTGTGTCTGAGCTATAACTGAAGTCTTGTCTAAATGATCCTGCAGTGCTTCTTTAACCAGTGCCTCCATTAATTTTCCTGGAACAGAAGTTAAGCTCACAGGTCTATAATTACTTGTGTCAGCCTTTGATCCTCTTTTGTGAATTGGGGTCACATTTGCACATTTCCAGTCTATGGGTACCTCCCCTGAGTCCAAGGAAGCTCTCATAATTATGGCTAAGGGTTTGCGTACTTCCTTTGCTGCCTCCTTTAATATAACTGGATAGATCCCATCCACCCCGGGTGCCTTTCTTGTGTTTATCTTCAACAGTTTCTCCTCCACTTTACTCCCAGTTATTTCAAGATTCTGTAGCTTACTGCTAGAGTTGAATACACCTCTGGCATTCCCCTTGCTGAATAACTCCTCATGTGTGAATGTCGATGCAAAATATTCATTTAGTTTGTTAGCTACCTGAGCAGGATCATCAACAATTGACCCATCAATATCAAGTGGACCAATCTGATTCATCCCCTTCCTTCTAGAGTTTACATAAGTAAAGAACTCTTTGCTGTTTTTCTTTGCATCCCTTGCCAAGGATTTCTCGTAATCTGCCTTCGCCTGCCTAACCTCCTTTGTAACTTGGTTGCATATCAACTTGTATCTATCATAGGCTTCTGTGTCATGTGTTAATTTGTAAGTATCCCATGCATTTTTCTTCTCTGCCATATGCCTCATTAGTTCATCTGACATCCATTTTGGCCTAAACCTTGAACAATATTTCTTAGTTGGTATGTAAAGCCTAGTAGCTTCCAAGATAAGTTCTTTGAATGCTTCCCATTTTGAATTTGCTGTTGGTAACATCATCAGTTGGTCCCACTGTATAGAATTTAAATACTGTCTCAGTCCATCGTAGTCGCCTTTACGGAAGCAATAACCCTTCCCTTTACCCCTAATGGTAGTTACCTCTTTGAGTAAATCCCACCAGCACACTGTAATCACTGCCACCTAGTGGTTCATTTATCTGCAGATTCTTAATGCATGAAGAATCACTGCTGATAATCAAATCAAGAGTATTACTCCCTCTAGTTGCCTCCCGAGCATGCTGATGTAGAAAACAATCATCCAATAAATCCACAAAAGCCCTGCTAGTGTGTGAGTAACCAGCCCCCAAATTCCAGTCAATATCTGGGAAATTAAAATCTCCCATTATAAGACTCTCTGATTTACTGGCCCACTCTATTTCCCTGTACAGTTCCTTATTATACTCATCAGAGTCATTAGGCCTATAGCACACTCCTACTCTCAATTTTGATCTCCCAATGCTTATGTCACACCAAACTGACTCAACACTGCACTGTCCAGCGATGTCGACTGGCTTCACTTCCTTGGATTTTATGTGTTTCTTAACTAATAGCATAACCCCTCCCCCGTTCCTATCCTGTCTATCCTTTCTGTAGACGTTGTACTCCCCAAATTGCATTTCTGCATCCCTTATATCTGTGTGACACCACGTCTCTGATATCCCAACAATATCTGCCTTTGATGTTTTGAGCAATGCCTCAAATTCATAAGCCAGAATATCACCAGTGGATCGACACCGGTGATCGTTGATCAGACGGAAGGTTTCTAGGTAGTTTAAGAGTTGGCAGTTAATCGATTTCTCTATTACTTTAGAAAGAGTAGAATTGCAATGGGATGATATTTGGTTGAAAGGGATTTTCACCCCTTTTAGGAACTGGCTGGATATGAGCAAATTTCCAAGCAGAAGGAAAAACACCTATGGAATAAGAAAGTGAAAAAAGGCAGCAAAGAATAGGAGTAAGTTCAGGAGCACAGGTTTTGAGAGCAAGGGGAGAAATACCATCGGTACCTGGAACTTTCTTAGCTTCAATATTCTTCAAAATCCTTCTGACATCCTTTTGACGACCACAGGAAGCATTGAATGGAACGTGTTGGGAATGGTGGGAGGTGTTTTACCAAGATCATTAATACATGAGTTGGACGAAAAATGGGATGCTAGCAGGTCAGCTTTATCCCTGGTTGAAGGGACAACAGAACCATCTGGTTTGGACAGAGCTGGGAGCAGAGATGAGCAAAAGTTGCGGCCAATAGCTTTAGCAAGAGACCAGAATGCTCGGCTACCGTTAGGGCAAGAAGCAAGTTTTCTACTCTTAGCCTGTTCAGACTCTAGTTTTGACTGAATAATAACTGCTTTACAATTGTTGCAATCTTTGGTGTAGGGAGAAAAGGAAACCGAAGAATTAGAAACGAGCCAATTATGATATGCAACATTCTTCTTTTGAACAGCCTTAGCACATTTATTAGAAAACCAAGGTTTAGATAAATGATGAGATTTTAAAGTGGAGTGTGGGATAAAGAATTCCATTCCTGCAAGAATAATTTTACTGACATGATCTGAGCAAACGTTGACATCAGAAGTTTTGATACAGTAATCTGACCAAGGAAAAGAAGAAAAGAAATCTCGCAGGTTATCCCATTTTGCATTCTTGTAATGCCAAACAATTCAAGGTTGGGAATAGCCATGAGATAAAGGCTCCATTGGAGAAGAGACAATCACCAAGTTGTGATATGAGGTGCCTAAAGGAGCTCTCACTTCGAATGTGTACTTATAAGGGTTGTTTATGAGAAAAAGATCAAGCGTGTTGGCTGTATGGTTAGGATTGTCAGGTATTCTTGTAGGCGAATGTTAAAATCACCAAGGAAAATGACCTCACTGTTAGGAAAGTTGGACTGGAGAAAGTCAAGTTGTAAAGAGAGGAAGATAAAGAGCTCCAGTGATTAGTTCAGTTGGGAGAACGGTAGAGACAACAAATGGATATGACACAAGGAGGTAGAGAGATTTTAAGCCAGAGAAGATCGAAAAGAGGAGATTCTAAATTACCAAGAGTCTGACAGGGAATATCAGAACCGACATATGCACATGTACCACCTTTGAGGCAAAAGGAATCATAAAGCAAATAATTTGGGCAACTGAGATGAGCAGCAGTTGAATAGACCGATAACTAAGATTCTGTCAGAAAAAGTACGTGGGGTTTTGGCAGACTGCAAGTGGATATAGACATTGTTGAGATTAGAATTGAGACCACGTATATTTGTGAAATGAATTAGGAAGTGTTTGAGGAGTTTAGATCTTTTCGAGATAAGCTTACTTTATTAGTTTGACAATTCATGGTGTATTCATTAGGAAGAAAAAGTAGGTGGGACATGCTGTATGAAGTAATGAAATTTTTTGATAGGTCGTACACATGGTAAGAATATACCCAGATTCCTGACATAACGTTGCCCTGGCAATGCCCCCTCCCCCCTGCATACATACTACTCAGACTCCCTCCAGTCACTATCTGACAGAGTAGAGGTAGCAATATTATATAGCTGATCTGGAAGTCTCCTAGAGAGTTACCAATAGGTTAGGTCCGGTGTACTAACTAGCAGCCAGCCTGTGAACACCGTTTTAGAGCTGTACCCTCAAAATGTAAGGAAGAATGGATCTCGTCACGATATACATCATAATCTCAAAAGTCCTCAGTCATTCTGCATGATGGAAGAGATGGGGAAGGGTTGACCGGAACTTAGCTCTGGAGACTAAACGTAGATTCCATCACTTCAAGCTTCCAATAAGTAAAGTGGTGGAATTGCACTGGTTGATTAGAGTCATCTACCACCTAGTACTGCCTGGTAACACAGAGGGGCGGCATTCCTCCATGTGGTGTGGATGCCACACCTGGACCCCTGCTTATGTTGGTTCACACCTGGATGGTCTGACTTTACTTGAGTGTCACCCGAGTCCACTTGACTTGAGTGTCACCCGAATATCAGTTTCATCAACATTTTAGACTCCCAGGTAGCAAGTGCAGTTTGTCTGGCCTATCTGAGAGAATGTCTGTGGCAACCTCAAGGACCAGTGCATATTTTCCCGAATAATATGTTAATCCTGGCCCATAAGAGGTTGCCCCTTAAGCCCACAATAGAGGACAGCAATCTCAAAATTCAGCTCTGAAAATTAATTTTTTTGGTTCAACTAGCAATGTATGGAACAGTAAGTCCTTGCTACAGTTTTTTTTTTTTCTTTTTTTTTTTGTATCAATATATATTAACTTTTTTATTAATAACTATTTTTAACAATTGGTAAATTGTTAACTCAACAGTATAGCCTTTTCAGTAATAATAGAACTTATATAAAATTAAAGGTAATATAACATTGATGCCACAGTTCCTGGACATACAAAAAACCCATAAAAATTAATTTTGTTTAAAATTAAACTAAATTAAATTTATTGGCTACACTACAAGGGTACAGGAAACTACTGATACATTATAGGCTATATATATGAACAATTTCAGCATATTTTGCTGAAATAATGAAATGGTGTGACGTTCTGAAGAGATATTGTTTCACATATATCAGCCAGTTACCTACACGCTTACGATTATAATATTGTAATGCTGCAATATTGTTAACTGGAGGATTAATTATGAGATTATTACATATTTGTATACTTAGGATACACGTATCTACCATGTTTTCTACCAGGGCCATTACTAGGACAGACAGGAAATCGTGTTCCCAGATAACCCAAGCATTAACTTTATATTCTTGTTATATACTGTTCACTTTCCTACAACTACAAGTTTCCACACTCTGGGCTATTAGTGTAATACGAGGGCAACAGTGTTTATTTCTATCTTAATTACTTTTTTTTTTTATTTTGCCTCCTGTTAGCTAAAGAGCTATGCAATTTCCTATAACCACAAAACGCAATGTGTACACAAATATATAAATATGTATCAGTTATACTTATAAGCTCTATGCTCATAACTATACCAATATTCAGTCACATGATAGGCAAGCTGATATGAACAAAGACAGAAAACACAGAATCCCCATAAATAACATATATATACACTTTTTATTTCTCGTTTTACGTTTTTTGCTGATATGAAGAAACACACACACACACACACACACACACACACAAATATATATACAAGAACTCCCCGACTTAAATGACGGTTGCGTTCCGCAGAACACTACATAAGTCGGAATCCCCCCCATGCTTGTGCAGCAATCACTGAATTGATCGAATCAAAAAAGAAATGTTCAATAAACATGTAAATAGAATTATCTGTTGTATTTATTAAATTTTTTTTATCTCATGTGCAGGAAAAATTACAAAGCGTGCAATTTAAAAAAATTTAAAAATTATAAAAGTACAAAAAAGAGGAGACAGGCCTAATGTCAGTAAGTTTTACCTCTCGAGCATCGTTGCCAGAATCGACATCTTCATCTGATAAGTACGCCGCTGTGGAGGCTGAGGGCTGTGGAGATTTTAGAAGGGGTCAGCCGCTCAACCTTATGAAAGAACATATTAATGGATAGTTCGATGGTGGCTTTTTTCTTTTCATCGTAGATTTCTTTGTAGCAAGCAAGCAAGCATATCATTCACGAGTGGTTTAATAGGCTTGCGCTAGTTTGCACAACATTAAAGTCTGCGGTGAAGTCGCCAGTGCCGATTCTGCAGCTGTAGAGAAATTTTGTAATGTGTTGGAAAAAATTATTGATGAAGGCAGCTATTAAATGCAGCAAATTTTTAATGTAGATGAGACTGCTCTGTATTGGAAAAAAAAATTGCTGGATCGAACATACAGTGCCAAAGTGGAAACCTCTGTTACCTTTACAATCTTATCTGTAACCTCTTCATATGATTCATCTTTTTCAAATCCTTCGAAGCATTTTACGTGCCATGGTCATATTTCCTTCTATGCACCATTTAAATAACTTTTAGTAATTTCTGCCCAGGCCTTATTAATGTTTAAGATGGTGTGCTAAATATTGTAAGGTTTCCAAAAGTCTCTTAAGTTAAAATTTGTCTCATCATCTACTGCAGACAATGCCTGAGCAAATGTTATGCGTAAATAGTATGCTTTTAAATTCAAAATAACACTCTGATCCATAGGTTGGATGAGTGAAGTCGTGTTTGGTGGTAGAAATATGACTCTCACGTTCGAATTGAAATCATCTAGATGCGTAGAATTTCCAAGGGCATTATCTAATAGAAGCCAAATCTTGAAAGGAACATCAGTCTTTTCAATATTTTTCAACCTCGGAATGCAGCAGCATTTAAACCAATCCTCAGAGAGAGAGAGAGAGATATCTCTGGTTCGATCGGAAATACATGGGTAGGTTGGATTTACTGATGCACGAGGATTTCCAGAATGGTACACAAGCAGTGGTTTTAATCTGTATTCTCCCACTGCATGAGCCCCAAGCAAGAGCATGCCCCTATCTTTTGACACCTTGAAACCTGGCATTGTCTTTTCCTCTTTGGCAATCTTTGGTCAATCCGGCATTTTTTTCCAATGCAGGGCAGTCTTGTAAATGTTAAAAATTGGCTCTGTTGAATAGCTGCCTTCATCAATAATTTTTTTCCAACACATCACAAAATTTCTCTGTAGCTGCAGAATTGGCACTGCATACTTTAACGTTGTGGAAACCAGCACGATGCTTGAACCTATTAAACCACCTGTTGCTTGCCACAAACTTGGGTTGGGGTTCACCGTACATATCCTTAATATCTTCATAAATACTTCTTGCTCTTAGACTCAGAGATAATGGCCATTACTGAGTCATGGCCATTAGACTCAGAGGCACTTGCTTCTGAATCTGATTTTCCAACCATATTATTAACAGCTGCTCCATCTTCGATATAGCACCTGAACACTGTTTTTTGATCACTGTTGATCTTAAGTGCGTTAATCCTTTGACATGTTATTTTATACGTGCACTATCTAGTATTCACAGTTGAAGCAACGAGACCTAATTCCATTGCAGTAGATGACAAACTTTGTCCTGCTTCGTACTACTTAATCATTTTTATCTTCATTCCTAAATCAATTTTGTTTCATTTCCTAGCACTACCATCACGTGCACTTTTTGTTGGTCGCTTTCCATTCATCATTGTAATATGTAAATAGGAATGAAGAGAAGTTTCTGAGAATTTGTTTTTATATGATTGAAGATTTCAGTGAAGGGGAACACATTTCACCATAATGGCGTAAAAACCCACACAATTGCAGTTATCGGTATTATCACAGATTACCGCTACTGGACGGGTTTTTTCTGTCAACCCGTCCAGTAGCGGTAATTTCTTGTCATTCGGACACTCCCTTCCTTTGTCTTCACTTTCATAGCGGTCCACTTACTTCTGTAAGGTCATCCATGTTCTGTATGTAATACATTAGTAACACACAATAGTTTTACATAACTTGTATTTTATTTATTCTAAATTGGTATTCTAAATTATTTTTACCACGTGGCTTCTTACACGTGCTCTTTGACATACAGAACATGTCAGAAACAGAAGTAAGAGTATTGCTGTTCTTTTTCATAATTTTGGTGGATGACCTCTGACGAAGACACAAAAATTATGAAAAATACCGCAATGCTATTTCCACATTGGTCGTTGTTTTTTCAAAATTTGCATTTTGTTTCTTTTTATATCGTTACATTCTTTTTATATCGTATTTCTTTTTCTTTTTTCCACCCTTTGTTCAACACATATATCGCTACCAGGATACACGGTATTTTCATTATTAGCACTAGTTAAATTCTATATTTAAATTCTACACATAACAATAAAAATAATTTTATATATGCAGGAGGCATTCATTTCTTATGGCTATCTGTCTGTTCAAATCTTTTGATGAAGTACCAGAGAGAGATGGCAAAAGTGGATGAATGTAATTTTCCATTTCCTCTAACCCTTTTGTATTCCTTTTCAAATTCCTCATCTGTTTTATTTTATTGTATTTCAGCATGGTTCTTTAGCTATAGAATCATACAAATTTAGTATTTAACTAGCAAAATTAGTATTTAACAACATAAAAAAATATACAGGGTGTCTCAAAAATATTGGTACAAACGTTTAGGGGAGGTGGGTAACATCTAAAGGAATGTGAATCGCATAGGAACCCATAATCGGAAACATCACAGTAAGTCGGTAGACGGTGCGGTAGTCATTGCACGAAGAGCATGCATTGATATGCGAACTGTGAGCTATGCACCTAGTGTATGGATTAGCAGAGGGCAATGGAAGAGCCACTCAATGAATTTATGGAGAAACCTTCCCAGACAGACATGTACTGGACCACCGTTTGTTTGCGCGTGTGCATTAAAATTTGTGTGATTATGGGACATTTAGAGGTAACAGGACTAGTGTGGGCAGACCACGTTCGAAGCGAACTCCCACCATGGAAGAAAGTGTGTTGAATGCCGTCCAGAATAATCCTACTACCGGCACACGTGCCGTTGCCTCTGCCTTAGGAGTGTCTCGTTGCAGTGTACAGCGTGTCTGGCACGACGATTGCTTACACCCCTTTCATCTCCAAAGGATTCAGTTACTGCTCCCCCCATCCCAAGATCATCCTGCACGTGTGGCTTTTGTGCAGTGGTTTCTCCAAGAAAGTGTTCAAGACTTGAATTTTCCAGCCTATGTTTTGTTCATGGATCAGGCTTATTTCACTTGGGAAGGCTTATTCAATCAGCACAATGCTCATGTGTGGGCTCACGACAACCCACATGGTGTACGCCCCATGCAGCACAACATTGCTTCGCAATAAATGTGTGGGCAGGTGTGGTCAGTGACTGCTTAGTCGGCCCATACCTGTTACCATCCCGCATGAACTCCGCTAAGTATAGGATCTTTCTTGAACAAGTTCTACCAGGGTTACTTGACAATGTTCCAGCAAATGTGAGTTACAACATGACGGGGCGCCTGCTCATTATGGAAGGTGTGTTCGTGACCATTTGAACAGGTGTTTTGGGCGTTGATAGATTGGCCGTGATGGACCTGTTGCCTGGCCCCCACGCTCACCTGATTTATCAAGCCTTGATTTCTTTCTGTGGGGTCCCTCAAATTTGTCGTGTATGAATTGCCTGTGGAGACGGAAATGGATCTCGTGGCGAGACTCTTCTGCACTGCTGCTATTGTCAAAGAAACTCCAGTTGTTTTCGACCGTGTCCGCCAATCCATGCAGCGTCGGTGTGATGCAGGCATCGCGTCTCATGGTGGAACCTTCGAGCATCTGTTGTAACATCATGAAATGTATCCATCTCGTACTCCATTGTTAATATTATGTCAAATAAATGTTTGCCACTAATTACTGTCTTGTGTCATTTCTGCTGCTTGTGCCTCTGCTACTACTTTCCCGTGATGTTTCCGGTTATGGGTTCCCATGCAATTCACAATCCTTTAGATGTTACCTACTTCCCCTGAACGTTTGTACCAATATTTTTGGGACACCTTGTATGTATATATATATATATATATGTATATATATATATATATATATATATACACATATTCAACAATCTGGTGGCAATATTTGTATTATACTGATTATACTACCTATAATACAAATTATATATATTCAGCAACCCTCTGACAACAATCAGAATATGCACACACAAATGTAAATTCACCAACACTAAAATAAAATCAGACTGTGATGTATATTTAATATTTGACACTGGTGTTGCTGAATATTTTACGACTATCTTTTGTTTACTAATATTTCTATAAGCTTGGAATCAGTCTAAACAATACTTGGGTGATGGCCAGTAACAGTGGTGCACCATAGTTCAAGCACATACCAACACCTAAGTGTGGGAGTGAGAAATGTTACAGCTATAAATAAAACAATGATATATATATTTCAAGGAAATTTACATTTTTAAGGCAGATGAAATAATTGTTTATCAATCCTTAAGAAAATACTTAATTCCTTGTATAGTGAAAATTACGTATTGCTTTTAAAGATATGAATGACATTGAAATTTGGTAACAAGTTTCTTAAAATTTTTTGAAAGAGTAAGGTGCTTACATTACAACATATTCCCGATTTTAAAAAAAATACACATTTCTGTCTAAATGGATTTTTTCCAAGTGAATCTTCATGCATGAATTGATAAAGTGCACGGGTATTTAATTTTCAAAAATCATTGTTTATTTGATGTCAGGTTTTCCTATCACTGCGTTAGTCTATGGTTAATAATTTTTTTTACAGGCTATTCTAGTATTCGCAGACTTGCCCCTGTTACATCCCTAACACTGGAAATCAATAATTTAAAAACTGCTGAATTTTTGGAATTAGTTAAAGATATTACTGTGGGAAAAAATAATCTCTCTTTTAAAGATAAGCTTCAGGAAGGCAAGTATGAATTTTGTTACTAAATAATTACTTACCTATTTAATTAGAGTAACTTCTCTTTAGGCTGCTTTTTTCTTCAAAACAACACATATTGAAAGTATGACATATAAAGTATCTCACTAGTAAGCTTATTCCAAATTTATGCCAGCATCTCTTTCTACGAGGAAAAGAATTGAAAGGGGGGGGGGGGCTAAATCTCCCGGTTTACTCACACAGACACACACTGAACAAGGTACATAGTTACATAACCTACTTCAAAATTCAAATATAATTTTATATTTTATTAAATGAGTAGGTTGTTTAGATAAAGATGGTAATTTAATGTTAATTATATTTAAATTTATTTATGTGTAGTAGAGAAATAGAAATATTATTTAAAATGTTATTTTATTATTTTAATTAATTTATTTATTTGCTTTGTTTACTACCCATCATTACCCATAATTATGTTTTTCTGGATAACTGGTTAGCACTTTTTATGGGAAAAAAAATCGCACTTTGCAATTTTTTTGGCTGATAATTTTAATTTAATTCATTGGTAGTGTACATGTTGATATGCACCATGCAATACATAACAGAATGAAACTTGAGAGTATCACTGTTATCATTTAGTTTCATACACGAGTAAATTTATGTTGTCATAATTCAAGGTTTATAATACAGGGCTGCCATAATTATATAAGGTTTTCATAATTTCCTAGGTTTTGTTAAGCCTGTTCTTCAACATAATTATCAAATATTACCAAACAAAATCTAACATTTATGGCATCTCTTGTTTCCAGTCATTGAGAACACTGGCTTCCATTTGGCCACCACATTTCCCAACTGTTGATGCTTGCTTCTGATGTTGTTTATGTGTCTGGCTGGCATCAAATTGTTAATGTTTGAGTTTTTGATTTTTGTTTCTTTTAAGTTTCACTCACAAACAGTGAATATAATGACCAAAATCGGGTAAAAACAAAAAGTCAAAAGAAGAGTATGGGGCTTTATTTAAAAAAAATAATAAAATAAATAATACATTTTCAATATAAGAAATGAATTTTTCACAGTTGTTTAAGATAATACTGAAAATAAAGGTGGCATCAAAAATTGAACAAGTCTGTTATCCGATTTTTAAGATTATAAATGGCTTTATTTTTTCTGAGTATGTGTGTGTGAATTAAAAATAAATGTATACACCTGCTAAAGGGTTAAGAAAACATAATATGTCCAAGATTTTCTGGATTTTATAATATCCAGAAATGTTATCCCATTTGCTTTTTGCATTATATGCAGATGTTATTTTTCAGTTTCAGATGGCAGACACATGGTGTCGTAAGAAAGAAATAAGCATGAGAACAATATGCAGTGCACAGAAGAAAATGAGAAAATTGTTAACTTTTGAAGATTATATGCTGAATATTTTATTCACATTATTTATCTTAGAACATAATTTTCCTCTTTTCTGTGCTGATCAAATAAGTGCATTGTTCTGTACAAATGCAGACATCAGACAAAAAAAAAAAAAATAAAAAATATTCACTTGTGATATTTATAATGTATAACCAATTGAACATTTGGATTTTATATGCTTGTTTGCTCCCAGCACTGAAATTAGATTATATGGTTAACCCATTTTCTCAATTTACAGTATATTCACAAACCCTTGCTTCTTCAAGCCAAGGCTTGAAGAAGTAAGGGTTTTAAACATGAAGGGTGGGATACAGAAAAGTTGCTCGGTGTGGCAAAAAGGTGCGATAGCATTTGGAAAGTCTAAAGGACCTCTATTAAAGAAGTAGCTGAATTTGCTGGTGATGTTTCTGAAAAAATAGTAATAAGAGTTTTTAAGGAATGGTAAAAGTCCAAATCAGCAAAAAATCATTGACAGAACTGTGGTTGACAGTCTGTGCTAAGGAATTGTGATCAATGAGGAATATTGCATCTAGTAAATGAAAAGTGAATTAAAGCAAAACATGACTACAAACCGCTAACTAAGAACCTTTCAGGTGATTTCTGAAAATATACAGTACGCTGCAAAGAGAAGTATATAATTGAAATATTGACCAAGATGAATCAAGCTGACTATACAAATATTCTGAATGATGGAGTTGTGTTTTCTGCTGAACACTATAGTCACACTCATGATTTTTGTATTTCTCTATTACAGGATAGTGTGCATAGTGTTAGGGAAAAGGTGCCTGTGGTGATTTCCCACATCTGTACCATATAGACTCTGTGGAGATAAACAGTATCACTGTGAAAGCCCAAAAGTGTTGTGTTTTGTATATGACATATTGTTTTGGATTATGTTTTTTTTTTTTGTTATTTGGTTTTTAGGAGCATTAGCAACTAAGGCCATATTGCTCTGTGGATTATGCTGTGTATTCTGACTTTTAATTCTCCTTTCCTCTTCCCAGGATGTGATGAATAGAGTGAAGGAAAGGGGGCAGAGATAGTGACAGAAGGGATACAAGGGAAGTAATCCTCTGCAGGTTGGGTGGGATTTCTCCCACCTAGGTTTAGGATTTAAAAATCCTACCTTGGAGTTGACATGAAACTACTGGGATTAGCAATTCAGGCGACCTATCAAGTTCAGTAGGTGGAAGTGGTCACAGTCGGGTTAAGACAGTCAAATGCAGTAGAGATGTTCAATAGCTAAAAAGGTGTCAATCAGGTGCATTGGTTCCAGGACCCTGTACCAGTGATCTTCTGGTGAACAGATCATGAACAAAGGCAGAGAAAGCACAGCAGTGGTCTTCCTCATTGATCTGAAGATGTTCATTTTCTCGAGCAAGGCACATTTTTATTATGAGCAATGTTCATTGGTCCTCGTAGAGTGGACAAACATAGAATAAGTAATCCCAGTCTTTGTTTTCACTGCAAAGGCAGTGAAGGACCATCTACAATATTCATAAAGGCAAGTTTGTTATTCCTGGATCCATGGCTTGTTATCAGGAACGTGGTGTATAAACCTGGGCTGTACGATGCTGGAGCTTTACTCCAGCATGGTACTTTACTCGGGTAGATATGGGCTATTTGAGGTAAGAATTTTTTTAGTGATGGAGTGTTTGAGGGTATTCCAACTGTTTTGCCAGACTTTAAGATGGACCTCAAGGCATATGTATATTTTTTTTCTGTTCTTCTTTGGTGGTGTTTGCTGGCTTAGTGAAATCCAGGATGGTGGTATGGAGCCCCTTGGCGAACCAATAGCGTGTGCCTTTGCAAATTACTCCCAGGTCAAGAGGGAGAACTCCTACCATGACTTGGAGCGCTGGGTTGCTTACCATGCAGCCAGACACTTGTGATGGTGAGAAGAATATTACGCTGAATGAAGGTGAGCTTTCTCTGATTATGAACAATGAGTGCACAATGATACCAGACGACTGCACAGTTGATTATATTGGGAATGAATACAGCTTTGTATGGGCATTTGTAGTGAGCACAGGTGATGGTGAGACCCCAGTTGACTCCATTGAGGCCCACAGTCAGTTCCGCTGATCCTTGCTACCACTGCAGTGGTAGCAAGGATCCTTACAAGTACCTTACTTTGCGGTGAAGTAGTCCAGACGAGAATGATCCCAAAGTACTTCAGTTCAGTTTCAAATTTGAGGGTCCTACCAGCAATTTTAATCTGTGCTGGCCTGCTTATTTGAAGGGTTCCTCTCAGTAGAATTGAAGTAGCTTTCTCAGAAGACATATGACAATTATGGAGGGTGGCCAATTTTTGTAAATTTGTTAGGACTTCATTGGATGGCCTCCGTAGCCGAGTGGTCAGGAGAGCGGGAGTGCAGTAGCACACGCTCTTTGAGTAGACCGGGGTTCAAGCCCCTGACTGCTGAATATGGTCGATCTGCCAACCCGCACTGGACCAGCGTGGAAGATTATGGTCCATTTCCCTCAGCATGAATTGTTGAGGAGGTTTCCATCCTGTAGTGGGTTGATACTTTACCGTTTTTTTTTTTTTTTTTTTTGCTGTTGTTTCCAGGGAAGCTCTGGAGTTCCCAGTGTCTGTCAGAATCAGGTCATCTGCGAAGGCTTGTGTGGAACACAGCCCAGGCCTAGGTTCAGGAACTCATCCATTACCACATTCCATGGGAATGGTCCAAGGGCAGAGCCCTGGGAGGAGCCATTGGAGAAATCCTCCAGGGCCTTTGACCCAAGCAGATTTTGCCATGGTGAAATGCCCTGGCAAAATCCGCTGATGTTACTAGGAAGTATTTTGTGGCCAAGTTTGTAATAGATTCCAAGAGCTATCAAAAGATATCTTCTGCCGAATGGCCCACCCAAAAGCTGAACTGATTTATGGGCTGGTTTGCACTGTCACAATGTTTTTCCAATCTTGATAGGAGAAGACATTCAAATATTTTGCTTAAAACTGGGAGTGCTATAGGTCTGTATGACCTTCACTGCTTTGGTGGCTTAGTCAGATTCTTTAAGATGAGGTATAGATTAACCTCTCTCCAGTCATCCAGGAAAAGTCCAGCTTCCAAGCAATGGTTGTACAGGATGAGGAGGAGATTTGATTGTGTTTCTGTGTTTCTTAATTGTTTCTGCTTCAGTGAAGTCTAACTGTTTTTGCTATTGGAAAAACTATTTGTTTTTCCAATAGCAAGATTTAGTTCATCTTAGTTGAAAGGCTCTTCTATTGAAGTGGTGTTGTAGGAAGCATTTTCAGCACAGATTTCTTGTTGCTGGCTGGACCTGTGTTTAGGAAAAGGGTGTTGTGGATGTTGTTTACTGAGTTTTCCCATGTGACAGTTGTGGTGCCCTGCAGGGTGTGTAGAGGAGATGACCTTGCCTCTCGGGAGTGCTTGTTCATAACAGTGCGATGTATAACACCCAAGGGGGTGGTCATGGAGACCAGGTGCTCCCTTCACTGTTTCTTCTTGGTTCTAATTAAGGTAGTGTAGTCATTTGTTAGCTTATGGTTCTATTCCACGATGTGGGCTGTTCTATCCCCCTCTCCCCATACTTCTCCTTCAACCCATGCACGGTACTAAGTACTATAGGTTTTGATACCTTTCGTGTTTGGGGTTTTAATAAAAAAAAAAAAAAAAAAACACAGGACCTCTATTGTTTTAAAATGGAATGAGGAACAAAGGTAATTGTAGGGCATTTAAATTGGCCAGCCAAGTCACCAGATTTAAATACCATAGTGAACAGATGTTGCCTAGCTTGAGTGGAAAGCAAAAACACAACAGCACTGCAAAACCTGAATGAATTGTGTGCTCAGTTGTTTTCAGAATGGCTATCAATGAGAATTCAAGAAGTGTTTTGTGCTGAAGGAGAGTTGTACATTATTGATTACAAAAGTACACAGGTTACTCATTTTTGTTCAGTAACTATATGTTGCCCTGTAGAGAAATAGTGTAAAATTTTTTTTAAAAATTTAGAAAACGAGCTTTCTTAGGGAAATTAGAGAATTAAAGAAGAGGTAGTGATGATTTTAGAATGCCATTTACAGTTCTCATAGTATTGGAAGGTGACTCTACAGGGTAAAATTATTCAAGGTGTTCTTCTGACCAACCTGAAAGCATGTGGGATATGTTTTGGAAACTGGCACTGTATGTTGATAATGAAAGTGGTTTTCTTTGAGTAATGCACACTTTAGAATACACATTAAAATTTACTGTAAAAGTGTAGAAGAAAGTGATCAGTCAATGTGCACTGATACTCTAAAACAGCTTAGCAACTATTTATTTTCTATTTAATAACTATGCCATATGCTTGTTATTAGATTCAATCATTTTTGCTACACTCACATGCACGTGGAGAATTGACAAAATACCTCTACACGTACTGCACCCCCCCCCCCCAAACTAAAGTGAGTGAGTCTAGTCTAAACTTTAGGTGCAGTGTGTTGCTAGCTGTGGCAGTGTGAGATATGTATTGTGCTGGTTGTGTTTATAAATCATACCATACACATTTGGAAAAGGTAACCTTCATTATATTATTTTTAATTTATTTCAAATAATATAATGAATATTCAAATCCTAATTTTCATCTTTTTTCTTACCCAGAATGAGTGCTACCAAACGTTCTAATGTGCCACGCTTCATTGAGTTAGGTTTCACCTATCTCGAAGACAAGGGAGTCACGAAACCACAATGTCTTGTGTGCGCTGCCATTCTATGCAATGAGTCATTGAAAAAGAGTAAGCTCCAAGACCATATGAAGTGGAAATGTTGTTGTCCAAAACTCCATCATATTTTCAACATTTAGAAGAGATTATAAAAAAGCAGCAACTTACTAACAAGGATTCCAAAGCAATTAATCAAAAGGATGAGGGATGAAGCGGCTTACCTGATTGTAGAATCAAAGATGCCACAGACAGTAGGGGAAATGCTCATCTGGCCAGCTGCTATTCGCATCAGCAAAATAATGTCCAATAATACCATTAGTCGCCGAATTAAAATCATTGCTGGAGACATAAAGGCAGAACTTATTCAGCATATCATTTGGAGTGGTAAGTTTCTTATTCAACTGAACAAAACTGTGGATGTCTCCAACAACTCGCAGTTGATGGTCTGCATCCGTTATAAGTTTGAAACCATGATTGAACAAGATCTTTGCTGCAAGCCTTTGAAAATGACCTGTAAAGGAATTGACATATTCCATGCTATTCGTGCATTTTTTTTAGCAAAGAAGGTTTAATGTGGGATTCCTGTGTGGGCATTAACAGTGATGGTGCTCCCTCAATGTTTGGTCAGCGTTCAGGCTTTATAGCTCATGCAAAGCAACACAACCCCAAAATTCTGTCAACACATTGTATGATTCACCGCCAAGCTCTGGCCATCAAAGGCCTTGTTCCTGAACTAGAGAAAGTCATGAAAAACGTCATTACCATAGCGAACTTAATCAAGGCAGGCACTTTAAGCACGAGACTCTTCAGAACCTTGTTTTCTACGTGGACACCTGTTGGCTCTCAAGGGGGGGGGGGAATGTTCTGAATTGCTTTTGGGAGCTGAGGACTGAAATTGAGATGTTTTGGTTGAAAAGAAGGATGCTCTCGTTGAAAGAATTTCCAACATGAATGCACTTAATCTGGAACTTGAAAGAAAAAAGGGAAAATAGGATTTCCACAAGTGAAAAAATAACAGTGTTTCAAGAAAAGCTGGAGTACTGGCTAAAAAAGGCAGAGCAACATAAAATTGCATCCTTCCCCGCCCTTTCTTTTGTTCTTGGAGGATGCTGATGGGGTTGATTTCAGTGAAATCAAGGATGATGTGATCACCCACTTAATAAAACTTTCATGTCAGACTACAATTTCTTACGAAATTGTAGTCTGACAGTCTATTTAACTTTCCATCACTCATTTAACAAAGATGCTTGCATGGCATCTGCAGACACCCCCTTTTTGTTTTAATTATAAAAAATTAACTTTTTTACTCAATTGAAAATGGTGATCTATTAATGATGATTTGCTAAACTCAGTTATGAAATCGAGGGTTTAGTGTCAGACAGTGTTAACTACAAAATCATTTTGTAGTTAACACTGATTTTGTAGTTAAAACGTTAACTACAAAATCATTTTGTAGTAAACGTTTTTGTAATTAACTTTGCAGTTCACGTTGTCTGATACTAAGCCCTCGAAATATCATATGAAAATAAATTAGAGAAACCAGTAATAAAAAATAAAGTTTGTATATTTTATTTACAAGATCACTTATTCCCTGGATTTAAATGCAGATGCTCGTGTGGTATCTGGCAGATGCAGTGTAAATGTCTGTATTTTTGTCAGTTGTTCACTTTTAGTCAATGAAAAAGCTGTATGTGCAAGATTAGACACCTGTCACTGTCATCTGACAGATGCCAGTTTTGGAATAGAAGGAGAAGAAGGATGCTTTTTTTTTTGTGGTACACGCCTAACAAAAAAAATTTAATTCATTCAGATTAATGAATTTTAATTTACCAAAAAATTACATAGAAAATACTGCCTAGCCAGTTAGAAGATAGTGGTGAGCAAAAGTACGATTCAATTTCATTTACAATATAAAAATTTAAAATAGTCATCTGTCTGATCCCACACTAGCAGTAGAAGTTTAAATAAAAGGTTAGAAGTGATGATAAAAGCCACATGGGTTGAGCAGTCACCAGTTTGTGGCACTCATTCACATTCAAATCCAATTTATGGTCCAAAAGGTAGTTTGAAAAAAAGTCAAATTAATGAACCCCTCCCTAAATGAACATCTAAATTGCAAACTTTGGGTGAAAGCAATTCCAAATAGGCATGATAGCCTAGACATGTTATCCTTACTCTTACTGAAAGTCTGTTCATGTTCTTTTCTTTGGGCTTTAAAAATAAATAGGCAGTTTGGTTATTTTTTTTTAATGTTAAATGTTTTATCGTATTTTTGATTAGTTAGCATATTAATTTGTGTTTTACAAATATATTAAATAGGCTCAGTGGCATTCATTAGCTTATTTTTTAAATTTAGTGAGTGATTTTGCAAGTTACAACTTGCTACTCCTACCGCTATCATATCAGTGTTTTTGGGCAGATTGTTGTAGTGTAACCAGTAGCTTAGAAGAATAGTAGGGTTTAAATTGTAATAAATAAGTATTTCTTTAGGCTGTGATGTGTTGGAGAATCACCCCCTTTGATTCTCCCCCAAGCCATAGCACTACCGTGTAGTGGTAGTGCTATGGCTTGTATATATGCACAGATGTATGCACCTTTTGGGCATATACAGTGAAACTTCCCTTTAATGGACAGCCATGGGGAACGAAAATGTGTCCGTTAGAGAGAAGTGTCCGCTAACAAGAAGTCTGAGGGTGAAAAAAAAAAAAAGAAAAAAAAAATCGTTAAACGTTTAATGTAAAATTAAATTAAAATATATACAAATTTTGAACAATATTTTTGTAAATAATATACAATTACATACACAAGAGATAAAGAAAAAAACGTTTAATGTAAAATTAAATTATATACAGATTTTGCACAATATTTTTGTAAATAATATACATACAATTGTGCTATGCATATTATGACTTTATCTTAAGAAAAATACATACAGTAATCACTTTTTTTCTTCTGCACCTTCTTCCGGCTGATAATTTTGTTTTCAACATTTGTTTGGAGTGAAGAAACCATCGAAAGTCCTTCAGTAAGATACTTCAGCGGCGAAAAACATTTTTAAACGATTGATTTGAATGAGCGCTTCTTCTATTTTCATCGGTGGTTCGCCGTTAATATGTTCTTCGACATAATGACCTCCTTCCATTTCTTCATCCTCATGAGGAACTGCTTGAAAAATATCGATGATGATGTAGTTGATATCTATAGCACCATCTTCTGCAGTGAGGTTCGAGTCTATATCTTTGTAGCCAGGGTCACTTGTAGCGGAAGTATCGTACATTATCAATAGATGTTGAAGTTCTTGTTCTTCTTGGTGCTCCACATTGCTGCTCACAACTTCGATTTTTGTGTTTGAGAAGCCAGACTTTACAAAACAGTTCACGAAAGTTTGTTTTCTAATTGCGTTTACTGAAGAGGAAATCCATTGAATCGCATCTAGGATGCTGAGTTTATTTACAAGGTCACTTGCACATGTTACATCGTTCATGTTTGCAATGAGATGTCTTAAAACACATTTTCTGTAGTGAAGTTTAAAATTTTTTTTTATCCCTTGATCCAAGGGCTGACACTCTGCAGATGTGTTTGGTGGCAGAAAAACGATTTGAATGTTGGACAATTCAATGTGCGGGTGAGATGCAGCATTATCCATATAAAGAATAATTTTTCTGTTTTGACGAATCATGTTTTGGTTAAAGTGACTTATCCATTCACTCATGATATCTCGTGTCATCCGCGCCTTTTTATTAGACTTCCAGTCAACATTCAAAAGATTCGACTTTATGCCCTTGAAACAACGAGGATTTTGTGGTTTTCCTATAACAAGAGGTTGTTCAAAGTCTCCCAGCATATTTGTACACAGTCAATGGTACAGCCAAGTGTTCCTTAGGAATTTTTCCCCCTCGCACTTTTTGTTTTTTAGACTCATTGTTTTTTCAGGAAGAGCTTTAAAAAACAACCCTGTTTTGTCACAGTTGTAAATATCCTTAGCTTCAAAATCACGACATAAATCTTCCAATTTGACGGCCCACTCTGTTACAACCCCAGTATCAACAGATCCACCTTCACCACTTACGGTTTTCCAAGAAATTTTATGCCGAGTTTTGAACTTGTCTAGCCATCCCACAGAAGCTTTGAACTCATTTACTCCAATAGATTTCGCAACCTCCAAAGCCTTTTCCCTAATAATAGGCCCATTAATGGGAATTTTTTTAGTACGTTCGCGACAAAACCACTCATATGTAACATTGTCAATTTGAAGTCCAACAGTTTTCGGGAATGATTTTTGAACGTGATCATTTCCATGTTGCCAAAATTGTTTGAGCAGTTCATTTTTTTTCTTTAGGATGTCGCTTACCTGCGTCTTCCCGATTTTGAATTTTGCAGCGAGATTGCGAACACTATTTTTTTGCCGATCATACGCATTAATGAGTTCAAATTTATCTATTAAAGTTAAATGTTTATGAGAAGACACTGTGCACTTCACACGACACTGAACAAAACTGAAAAGACGAAAGGCCAACCAAATCCCCCCCCCATGCACACACCGAATTCATCAGAAGTTTTACACGTGCCTTGAAATTCTTGAAAAAGGGTTTAGAACATCTAAACTGCGACGTAAACCTTGATAAAATTCAGAGAATTGGAAATAGAAAATAAACACACGATTGAGGCAATACGTGGAAGAAAAGTTCCTAGAAAAAGGGCCGTGAGCTCGCCCGCTGTCCGTTATGGGGAGATCCAATTAAGTGCTAATCTAAACGAAACAGTGCAGATTGCCTATCCGCGTCTGTTACAGAGAATGTCCGCTAGACAGAAGCTGCAAACACGTTAAAACCAATGGAGGTGAGTTGGGGAATTTGAAAATGTCCATTGTAGAGAGATGTCCATTAACGAGAGGTGTCCGTTAGGAGAAGTTTCACTGTATCTGTTGTATTTTTTGGTAGGTTAACAGATTAATTTGTGTTTTACAAATAAGCTTAGTAGCGTTCGTTAGCATATATTTTTTAAATTTAACTAGTGATTTAACTAACTTAAATTAAATTTAACTAACTCTTACCACTATCGTATTGGTGTTTTGGCTGGAATATCGTAGTATAGAGGAGTAGGGTTTTAATTGAAATAAATAAGTATTTTGAAGGTTATAATCACTTTTTGGGCATATATCTTTTGTATTTAGCTAAGGATATAACTGATTTAGCATTGTGATCGTTATGGTATATTGTAACTTGATAACGTATATCACAAATTTAATAGCTAAGGAAACCCCTGACTAGAGCAGCAAAGAAATGTGCACAAAGTAGTGGTAGTGCTATGGCTTGGGGAAGAACCAAAGGGGGTGATTCTCCAACACATCACAGCCTAAAGAAATGTGCGACATGTGAAATGTTTGCAGTCTTTTCTGAGATGGGACATGATGTTGCCAAGGGGGATGTCTTTGTGTGTGCTCGATGTAAGCAGTGTGAAGAAGTTAGGCACCAACTTGGCATTGATATGGGCCTTTATGAGAGCTTGAAGGACAGGGTAGATGCCCTTGAAGGACTTAAATTGAGGGACCCAATTTAAATTCTTAGCTGCCCACATCAGTGCCAGGTTTGCACTTGATCATCAGGCAACACAGTGCCAACTTTCAGGGCAGATTGCACTGGTCCCATGGGAGTTAATTATTGTTGGTGACTCTGTTGTCAGGGACACAGGAAACATACTGTGCAAAAAAGGATATGTGGAATAGGACCAGCGTATGTCTGGCAGGGGCAAAAGTTGATGACGTTGGAGAGCAGATATTATTATGAGACATATGGTGCAAGGAAGCCTGAGGCTTATGCTGCACCAGCCAAAAAAAATTTCTTACCCTGAGAGAGAGAGAGAGAGAGAGAGAGAGAGAGAGAGAGAGAGAATAATGATATCCAGCTCAGGGCCCTGGGTGTGCCAACCCCATTCTCACCAGATGTGAACCCATGGGGTTAATATCATCTTTTAAGGGCATAAAATGTGATATTGTTGTTGACTTTGGTACTAATAATGTTAAGAGTAGGAAATCTGCACACTTACTAAGTGCAGGTCAATGTTGAAAAAAAAGGTTGCGAGTTAGGGTTAAATTTGAAAGCTTCTGCAATTCTGAATAGATATGATAGGAGGGGGTATGTGATGAGAGCACTGTCAATAAATTCACCCCTGGAGAGATTGTGCAAGGCTCATGGAGTAAACTTTTTCTCAGCGTGGTCTGTGCTTGTTAACAGGAAAAATTGTTTCTACAGGGATGGGATACACTTAAATAGAAAGGGTGCAAGGATATTTGCTGATGCTATCAAGGCAGTGTTAGGTGGGTCAGAAAACTGCTAGCTTGGGAGGGGGGGGATTCACAGACAAATAGATTAATGATAGCCACAGGCAGAGGTGAAAGTGATTCTTGCACTACTTCTATTGGAATGAGCAGCAGCCTGGAAAGCGAGTACTGGGGATTTCAAGGACTGCTGGGAGAGTCATCATGGAACAAGTAAATACATGGGTTGTGTTACGATAACTAAGAGTAGAAAAGGTGTATGTATACTTGCATGTACTCCAATGCTAGGAGTATAGAAAATAAATTTGATGAATTTGAAGTGCTGGTCAAGACATTAAAAGTAGATATTTTTGGGATATCAGAAACGTGGTGCCACCTGGATATAAGCAGTAGCGTAGCTACCCTTTATCAGGCCCAAAGGCAAAGAACATGTTCGGGCCCCTACTTAATTAAATGAAAATTGCAAAAAAAAAAAGAGACAGCCAAAGATGCCAGGCCCGTAAAGGGCACAGGCCGGAGGCAATTGCCTTTCCTGCCTACATGGTAGCTATGCAACTGGATATAAGCAGTGCAAAATTGGGATTTGAGGAGTACAATGTGTACAGAAAGGATAGACAGGACAGGAAGGGAGGAGTGGTTATGCTGTTAGTTAAGAAACACATAAAATCAGAGGAAGTGCATCCAATTTACAATGTGGACAATAGGCGTAATGAATCTGATGAGTATAATGAACAATTGTGTACAATTTGGAACAATTGTATAATGAACACTTGTGAAATAAAGTGGGCCAGTAAATCAGAATTTCTTATCATGGGGGATTTTAACTTTCTAAATATTGACTGGTACTTGTAGATTGGGCACTTGCAAACTAAGAAGACTTTTGTGGATTTATTGGAGGATTGTTTTCTACAGCAACATGTTTGTGGGGCAACCAGAGGAAGTAATACTGTTGATCTGATTATCAGCAGTGATTATTCAGGTATTAAGAATTTGCAGATAAAGGAACCACTAGGTGATAGTGATCACAGTGTACTGATGTGGGATTTACTTAAAGATGTAACTACCATCAGTGGTAAAGGGAAGGGTTTTTGCTTTCGTAAAGGTGACTACAGTGGTCTCAGACAGTTTTTAAATTCTATACAGCGGGATCAAATGATGATGTTAAAAACAGTGAATTCTAAAGGGGTATTCAAGGAATTACTCTTGGAAGCTATTAGGCTTTTCATACCAACTAAGAAATACTATTCAAGATTTAGACCTAAATGGATGTCAGATGAGCTAATGAGGCTCTTGGCAGAGAACAGAAATGCATGTGATGCATATTATCAGGCCACACAGAAGCCTATGGAAAATATAAACTAGTCTGTAATCGTCACAAAGGAGGTTAGGCATGTGAAGGCAGATTACAAGAAATCTTTGGCAAATGATGCAAAGAAAAACAGCAAACAGTTCTTTACTTATGTAAACTCCAGAAGGAAAGGGATGTATCAGATTGGTCCATGTAACATAGATGGTTTGACTATTGATGATCATGGTCAGGTAGCTGATAAACTGAATGAGTATTTTGCATCTACATTCACGCATGAGTAATTATTCAAAGAGGGGTGTGCCAGAAGTTGAAAAAACTATAACAGGGAGCTAAGTGATTTTGTAATAACTGAGAGAAAAGTGGAGGTGAAATTGTTGAAGTTAAACATAAAGAAGGCATCTAGGGTGGATGGGATCTATCTAGTTATATTAAACAAGGCAGCAAAAGAAGTAACCAAACCCTTAGCTGTAATTATGAAAGCTTCCTTGGACTCAGTCAAGTCCCCATTGACTGGAGTTGTTCAAATGTGACACTAATTACAGACCTGTTAGAGTAACTTCTGTTCCAGGGGGGAAAAAATGGAGTCGCTGTTTAAGGAAGCAATGCAGGATCATATAGACAAAACTGAAGTTACAGTTCAGACTCAGCATTGGTTTGTTAAGGGGAAGTCTTATCTGACATAATTTATTGGATACTAGATGTGGTCACAAAGGAACTGAATGCAGAGAATAATTTTGATATCATATATTTGGATTTTAAGAAAACCTTTTGATACTGTGACACACGGAAGACTACTGTACAATTTGGAGCAGTATGGCATTAAGGGCAAGTTGCTACAATGGATAAAAGGATGGTTGAGTGGGATAAGACAGAGATTGGTTATCAATTGACACTGCTCTTCATGGACTAATTTTATTAGTGGAGTCTACCAAGGTTTAGTGTTGGGTTCATTATTGGTATTTATCAATGATATTGATGAAAGTATATCAGGGTTAATGTCTAAGTTTGCAGACTATATGAAGGTTGGCAGGGTTGTTAATGACAGTAATGATAGTATGCTACTGCAACCAGTAGCACAGTTGCCACCTCTCAGTTGCCACCTCTGAGAGGTGGCAACTGAAGCTTAATATTGACAAATGTAAAGTGCTGCATGTTGTTATTTGGTTTTTAGGAGTATTAGCAACTAAGGCCATATTGCTCTGGGGATATGCGATGGTCATTCCCTGACCTTTCCGCATCCTCTGTATTTGGTGGTCACGGGCTTGAACCCCGGTCTAATCAAGAAGCGTGTGCTACGCACTGCTGTGCTGCTCCAGCCCACCTGGCTACTGAGGCACCGTAAAGTACTGCATATGGGTAGCAGTAACCCCAGAGTAACATATCAACTGAGTCATACTATACTTGGGGAAATGGAGAATGAAAAGTACACGAGGGTAATTGTGCAGTCAGATATGAAGTTTTCTGAGCAGCACAAAAAGAGTAGCTCTTGGTATCTTGTCAGTGATATATAGGAATTTTTCTAACAGGGATAAGGGAGTGATTGTCCCCTTTTATAAGACAATGGTTAGGCCACACTTTGAGTACTGTATACAGGTCTGGAGGCCCTTTTTTAGGAAGGATGTTGAGTACAGAGAAGGGCAACGAGATTGGTGAGTGGGACAAAGGGTTGGTGTTGCCAAGAAAGGCTTAAGTTCTGCAAATGGCAGCTTCTGTCGACTAGGCACCTGTGATGTGATTTAATTGAGGTGTATAAGGCCTTGAATGGATTGATCAGGCTCAATGCTAATGGGATTCTTCCTCTTGCTCAGATTGCATATGAGGGGACATAAATTCAAATTGGGGAAAGACAATGGTAGAATAGACGTACGCCGTTAGCCAATGGGTAGTTGATAGTTGCAACAAACTTCCATCTGTTGTAGCGGAGGTCAGCAACTTAAATAAGCTCAATGCAGAGCTAGACAAACATTTGGAGTGAAAGGATGGGTGAAATGGGAAGGATTTTTTTTTTTTTTTTTTTTGGGCTGATGCTATATAAGCTTGCTTTCTTGCATCATATGCCTCTACTAATGCTATGCCAGTGTTTGAAATTCAATTGTAATTTTTCAATCTATGTAGTTTTCAAATATTGAAATAATATTCAACTTTAGTTTTTCAGTGTACCTTACATTTATGTATTCAGGTCTTTACATCTTGATATGTTTTGATTTCTTTTTCTAACAGTTGTTAAATCATGCTGGGAAACACTGCATGATGTTTGTCAGGCTACCACCTGTCCATTCTGTATTCATATCAAAAGACTACTCAGAGATTTAGATGTCACAGCAGATGAGTTTGCCCCCCACCAAAGCAGTCCCCTGCACCATAGCATACTCTTGTTCCAGCCTTTAACTTCTCTTGCAACAACTGTCTTAAGGCCAGTGCTCCATGTTTTTACCTGCAATATTCAGCTGAAATCTTACTTCTTACTAGTTTACAAATGATTTTAAGTCAAAAGTGTCTGTGGGTCTGCAGCAGTCTTCCTAGAGATACTACAATATCCAAGCAGATCCACTTAAATTAAAAAGTACCTCACATCTGTTAATATTAATCTTCATTTGCTACTGCCCAGCCTATCTGCATAATTTGACTAGACCTTGTTGCAGTAGCGTACTGTCATTATCCATTTTGCCTACCTTCGTGTCATCTGCAAACTTAGATATTAAGCCTGATATGCCTTCATCAGTATCACTAATAAATAAAGAAAACAAAAATGGATCCAGCTCTTCTTTGGCCAATAACATTAGTTAAAGAAAAGCTTTTGACTAATAACATTAGAAATTTGCCCTTAATGCTACGCTGCTCCAATTTGTATAGCAGTCTTTTATGTGCAACAGCAAAAGCTTTTCTGAAATCCACTTATATAATGTCAAAATTATTTTTTGCATTCAGCCTTTGTTACTGTGATAATGTATCCGATCATATTGGTCAGTCCAGATCCCCTTTAACAAATCCATGTAGTATAACTTTGTTCTTGTCTAGATGGTCCTGAACTACTTCTTCTTTGACTAGTGACTTCATTCTTCATTATTTTCCGTAGAACAGAATTCAATCTAATTTCTTTGCAATTACTCACTTCTCCCTTTGCAAGTTGGGGGTATATTTACCAACCCCAGTCCATTGGGATTTCTGCTGAATTCAGGGATGCACTCATAATCACAGCTATACCAAAAGAGGCGCTGCTTATTTCTTTTGCTGCCTGCTTTAATATAACTGGATAGATCCCATCCACCCAAGGCCTTTTTCTTACATTAAGCCTTGCTAGCTTCTCTTCCACTTTACTCTTAGTTGTTTTAAAATTATTTAGTTTCTTTCCTTTCCATAATTTGACTTACTTGTGGTGTCGATGGCACGTCCGTAGCCAGGTGGGCAGGAGCAGCAGTGTGTAGCACACGCTTCTTGATTAGACCGGGGTTTGAGTTTGTGCCCACCAAATACGGAGGATGCGGAAAGGTCAGGGAATGACCACCGCATATCCCCGGAACAATATGGCCTTAGTTGCTAATGCTCCTAAAAACCAAATAACAAACAAACATCTGGTGTCGACATTCATAAAAAATTCATCTGTAGATGCAAAATACCCATTCAATTTGTCTGCAACCTGAACTGGATCACCAAACAATTAATCCATTTGTATTTACTAGACCAATGTGATTCATCCCTTCCTTCTGTTGGTTATATAACTAAAGAAGTCTTTTCTGCTAATAACATTAATTGCAGATCACAAGAGGTCACTTTTCCGGTGACTTCTCATAATCTGGCTTAACTAGCCTAACCTTCTTTGTGACTTGATTGCAGACTAGTTAACATCTACTGTATGCATAAGTATCACCTTATGATTTATACATATCTCATGCTTTTTATTCCCTGCCAGGAGTCTCATTAGTTCATCAAGTGTATGTGCGCGCGCATGCGGCGCCTCCGTAGCCAGGTGGGCAGTGCGTAGCACACGCTTCTTAATTAGATCGGTGTTCGAGCCTGTGACCACCGGATGCGGAAAGGTCAAGGAATGACCACCACATATCCCCGGAGGAATATGGCCTACTGCCATTGAATTAATTATTTTATTGGCTAAGGTAAAGAAAGCCTGCACGCAAAAGTTCGATGAAATTTACCAGTAAAAGTACTTTGCCGTATCGGCATCGTATCGGCACCGTCGTAAAAATGTTCGTAAAGAAGTTTCACCGGTAAACGTTTTTGAAGTTTGCTGTGCTTCTCATGTGGGCTTCCTTTGCCTTCCCCCCCCCCCCCAAATAAACAATTTAAACAATTCACCAGTGATTCTAAAGAAAAAAGGTCAGGTGATCCCCTCCATTTCGGGAGAGTTTCAATCTCTGTTGGGATTCAATTTCTACTCCTGACCGATAACACCCACTGTATGTTTACTGTGCGAGCAACAATACAAATGCTGTTATGGCAAAGTACTTTTACCGGTAAATTTCATCGAACTTTTGTGTGCTTTTCATGCAGGCTTTCTTTATCTTCGCCATTTTATTTTATATTTTAAGTAATATGCAGTGGTTCAGGCATTAATGCTGCCCTGATGTTTGCTATTCTTATATTTAAATTTAATTTTCTCAAATTTCTTAATATTATAATAAATCAATATATATATATATATATATATATATATATATATATATATATATATATTAATAGTTATATTAGTGATAAAAAAGGAAAGAAAGAAAGTTAAAAAGACAATAACTAATATTTATGGGTTAATGCAGTTGCAAGCAATCATGCAATACACCCATAATGTCTACAGAATATTATTAGAAAAAGTAAATCAATCCAATAATCCAACAGAAACAGAGAACTTCTTGTCGTTTTTTGCCTTCATTCTGGGTGGTTGGCCCCAGTTAAAGTCATCTAGATTGTCGGTAAAAAGCGATAATAATAATTTTTTTTTTTTTTTTTTTGCGTTTTATTAGGTCCATGATGGTATTATTATTGGATTGATTTACTTTTTCTAATAATATTCTATATATATATATTGACTTATATATTAAATTTATTTAAAGTCAAAGTAACAATTGATGGAAAATTAAAAATAAAAAAATGAATAAGCACCGAAATAAATGACAAATGCACCGAAACGGGCAAGTAGCATTAGAGGATGCAAAAGTATATAAGCATGTAAGAATAGATAAGTCTGATAAAGTTTGCATAGGTGGAGGTGAAAATTACACAAAGTGCCAAGGACTAGAAGGGTAAGGATAGTAGAAAAAAGAAGCTAATATAGATTTGAAAAAGGCAAAAGAATGTTAATATCCTGAAAATTATGGGCTGAATTGCAAAGCCTATTTGGAGGTGAAGGAACTGTAAAGTAAAAATATTAATACCAAATAATTGAACAAAATAAAGTAAAAAAAGATAAAAGGTGGTAGAGCTGTCATCAGATACACGATTAAAAAGTTAATAGCTTTACTTAAAAAACTACATACTAAATTACAGAACTCAACCCTGCCCTTTCTGTATATGATTGCCAAATTCCATAAACACCCTGTAGGCTTCAGATTCATTACTAGTTCCAAAAATAGTGGCTGCTACCTCATACTGTTCACCAAATTCCCATGTAAACAATTTTTCAAATTACTCAATACTATTTTTAACAATCTTATATCTACTTGGATCATAAACAATAACCAAGCTGTCATCAACACCTTCAAATCTGATATCACCATAACCAGCACAGAAACTTTTGACTTCACCAGCCTCTTCACTTCACCAACCCAATCCCACATAATCTTCTAGTATTTGTGCTAAAACAACTTTATCACAGATACAAAGACAAAATTGAATATAAGTGATAATACATGGAACAATTATGTCAGTCTCTGTTTACTTAATAACTATATCTTCGACAGCAAACTTACTTATAAACAAACCATTGTTTTGCTCATGGGTTCCCAAATTTCCAGTTTAGTATCCAACCTATTTTTACACTATTATGAAGAATTATACACCACAAAAACCCTAATAATAACTTTTTAGCATTCAGATATGTAGGTGACATCCTGATTTTAAATACAAACTTTGAACCATTAGCCAAAGTTAAACTTAAATGAACTTAAACTGAATAAAGGAAACTTTACTAATCACACACCCACTTCCTTGACCTCTATATTACTCTCAGCAATGCTTCCCTTCAATATAATATTGACATATATGATAAAAGAAATAAATTCAACTTTGATGATGTCATCTACCTTACTAATTGGCACTCTAATATTTCCAACAAAATACATAAAAATATAATTTGTACTCAAACTATTAGATTGGTTAACATATGCAGTTACCATTTACTGTTCACCAAAGCTCTTAAACTTCTTTACAATAAGCTAATCCCTATCTATTTTATAAAATGCTGTTTCAACATAGTTTCCCATTTGATCAAGAATAAATTCAGTAATTTATTGTGAACCGGTCAGTTTTATTTGTTTGTACAGTTGTAATATTATTTGGTGTGATTTACACTACTTGGTGAGTAATAACTAGTTATTACTCACCAAGTAGTGAGTAATTATTAATTATAGTAATCATTCCAATGAAAAGAATTATTTTCATTGGAATGATTACTTTGTTTCTTTACTCACTAAGTTTCTACTTTTTAAGTATCCATTTCTTTCATGTATTCATTTGATATATGTTTTAACAATCCTTTATGAAATTACTGATAATTCACTTCCCTTGTTGAGACTTTATTGATATTTCATTTTTGTTTTCAGGCATGGATAATATATGTAGGTAAATGCATTATTTGGATCTTGGATCTTTCAAGTATTAAAGCTACTTTAAGGTATCCAAATAGTTATGATACCCTTCAACTCTACCTTTGAATATCCACCTTTGGATTTGTTTGCTCCAGATATATACTAATTTCATTCACTGTTCGGCCTATTCATTACTACTGAAATTTTATTCAGTATTTGTTCATTTTCAGATTCTTCAACTCCATGGATCTCTGTGACTCTTTGTATTACAAAACATTTTTATTTTCTACAGTCTCCTTATGATTTGATGCCTAATTACCCCACCATTGGGTCTACAATCATCTAGTTATATACATCCTTGGATTTATTTCCTATCCTTTCATCACTGGATTTAAACTAGATTTCCTCATCAAAAACTTCCTATGGATTCTTACTACACCCTTTCAATTACCCCACCCTTGGGTCTACAATCATCTAGTTATATACATCCTTGGATTTATTTCCTATTCTTTTATCACTGGATTTAAACTAGATTTCCTCATCAAAAACCTATGGATTCTTACTACACCCTTTCACCTTTGGATTCACATCTGAAACTACCTTTGGATTTATCCACAATCGATTTATATATTTTTACAGAAATGATTACTGATATTACTTCAGTTTTTTTTCACTCCATCTTGGACTACAGGTTATAATTCTTAAGTCTTAATCTGGCCTCTCCATCTCAGGATTTTATGTTGCTCTTTGCATATTTCCTGCTGTTTATGCTTATATATGTAATTACTCATTCCTGGATATTAAAAATTTTTACGTGTAAGCTACCCCTCTCTCCCCCTAATTGGTATAATTTCGATTTTTATGCTAGGATTATACAACATCCTTTTTTTGCTAAGTATATAGTAGCCATATCACTTGGTCTACTTTCTATTCATTTTATTACAGCTATGTTCAATACTTTTTATTTATCTACGAACTGTTTTATTTTTGTATACCTTTTCACTTTTATTCCAACCAATAAAAGTCCTTTTATTCGAACCACATTTCTACGTTACAGATATACTCTCTCTCTTTGCTAATGCTACTCTTATGTATGTCTATGCTCTTCACTTTAATTACAAATATTTTTGTAATTAAAGTAAAAAACAGTATTTTAAAAAAAGGTAAACTTTGGTATTAAATAAACTAGTGTCTGCATCTGGATCGTTGATAAGTATACCAAATTTAGTGGACAATACGTGACTTTCGATCAGTTTGGTGTGCACACAGCTCAAATCCACGTTTTCGTATGCTGCAATCAATTTCTAGAGAAAACAGTCCCTCTAACTAACAATATTTATTTGACATGCTGGAATTGGTGTAATTTATATATCTTTTTCTAGCACACCATCTGCTCTTCACACGTTATCTACTCTCTAAACCAAAATATTGTATTGCTAGACATATATAAAATTTATATGTGCATAAATTCTGAAGCAGGCGTGGGTTGGTAAGGATCTCAATGCACTAAACTGAGCACCGTTGGGGTCTTCCGCCTAATTGTGAACATGGAAATTCGAATTGAAGAATCATCTCCTATTCCGAAAATGATTCTGTATAATGTAACTCGGTAGTTTTTGTCAAGCTTGCATAAAAAAATGGCGTATAATATAAAAATCTGGACATTTAGACAAATTTATAAAAATCCACCCGGACAAAAATTTTAGACAAAAAATCCGGTTAAAAGAGGACGGATGGTTAAGGATGGTTAAGTGGGAGAAGACAGAGGGTGGTAATCAATGGGTGCTGCTCTTCGTGGACTAATGTTATTAGCGGAGTCCCACAGGGTTCGGTGTTGGGTCCACTGTTGTTTTGTATATTTATCAATGATATTGATGAAGGTATATCAGGCTTAGTGTCTTGCAGATGATACAAAGGTTGGCAGGGTTGTTAATGACAGTAATGGCAGTGTGCTACTGCAACAGGATCTAGATAAATTTGGCAGATCGGCTAAGAAGTGGCAACTGAAGTTTAACCTTGACAAATGCAAAGTACTGCATATGGGTAGCAGTAACCCCAGATAAATGTACCAACTGTGTGGTACTACACTTAAGGTGTTAGAAAATGAAAAAGACCTGGGAGTAATTGTGCAGTCAGATATGAAGTTTTCTGAGCAAGCAATGCAGACAGGCTGCCAGGGCAGCTCATGGGGTTTTTTGTCATTGATATATAGGAATTTTGCTAGCAGGGAAAAGGTGATTGTCCCTCTGTATACGGCAATGATCAGGCCATGCCTTGAGTACTGCGTACAGGTTTGGAGTCCTCATTTTAGGAAGGATGTAGATTTGCTTGAGCCTGTACAGAGAAGGGGCAACAAGATTGGTGAGGGGAATATAGGGATCCTCTTACCAAGAGAGGCTGAAGTTCTGCAAATTGCAGTGGCTGGAGACTAGGCACCAGCGCGGTGATCTGATTGAGGTGTATAAGGCCTTGAATGGGTTGAGCATGCTGAATTCTGATGGGATCCTTCCACTTGTTCATATTACGAACCTAAGGGGGCATAAATTCATATTAAGAAAAGACATATGTAGAATAGATGTGCAGAAAATTGCCTTTAGCCAGCGGGTGGTTAATTGCTGGAACAAACTTCCCTCTGTCGTTTTGGAAGTTGATAGGTTAAATAAATTTAAGGAGGAACTGGACAGGCATTTGGAGGGAATGGTGTGATTTTTTTTTTTGGGTGATGCTGCATAAGCTCATACACTTGCTTTCTTGCATCACATGCCACTACTACTACATTGCTAAAAACACGTTTGTACTGCTGTGAATTTTTTGTTTATAGGCTTTTTTTTATTTTTTGTAGTTGTTGGGGCATAGGCTTCTGTGGCTATAATGCACCTCCCAAGGTTTTTTTGCAGTACTTTGATCCAAGCCTGAGGCCATAATCGAACCCGTGACCAGGCTTGGGTTGCCAGGCAGGCACTTTGCCCACCCGGCTAGCCCGGTCGGCATAGGCTTCTTCTGATACTGATTACACTGCTACAAAGCTACACAGAAAATCTCCCAGTATTGTCTATATCAATACTATAACAATGTCTGCAGAATTTGAATGTTCTTATTGATATAACACGATGGCAGCAGAAGTTGACTGTTGTTTCTTAAGCAATTACAGAGCCCAAATAATGAACAAATTCCCCTCATTTAAACAGAGAATCACTGATAATAACTACCTACTAAATTTAAATCAAAAGTTAAAAAAATAAATAAATAAATAATAATAATAAAAACACTACTCAGAATTTTTAAGCAATAAAATATTTCCACTTAATGGCTCCCAAAACAGCTCTGATTTCAGAGTCTTATGACACATTCTGTCTGCTGCAGGCTGTTGACCCTCCTTATGTGAGAGTAGTGCAATGCCGTTTTAACCACAAAACATGTATACATCAAATGTTGTACTTTTATCAATGTATGTCTTTTATGTGTTAATGCATTTAGCCTCCTGATTGAGCTTTATACACTCAAATTTTACATGAAAAAGATAACTTGTCTGAAATTTTACAGTTTTCAAATGCTATAAACTTATATTATGCCTTCTATTATTTATAATGTGCACCATCATTCTTCAATTGTTTTTATAGATAAATTAATAACTGTATATATATATTGACATGGCATCCTATTTTATGCTGTCTATAACTTTTAGCTTATTCATTTCTCAACTTGATGCATTATGGCCTACACTGCAAATGTTGCATTTAAAATCAGATCAACTCATAAACCTTGGAGAAAGTTGCTAATTGAGGCCATCCATTTCCTGATGAGGAATACATCTATGTCTATAATTGGCCACAACGTTGCCCTTCTTTTTTATAAAAATTCCAAACATGAAAAAAATTAGAACCTGTAGTACTTACTGCCCTGCATGGTTTAAAGGTTGAGAAAGTTGAAGATATATATTGACATTAGGCAACATAGCAGCAATCTACAGGGTATAATGTGCTAGTCCCACAGAAGGCAGTTATTATAGTAGTAATGGTAAATGATGCAAGAAAGCAAGCATATATAGCATCAGTGGGAGGGAGGAGCCAAGTTCATCCATCCGTACTCCCCAAGAATTTGTCTAGTTCTTCCCTTGAATTTATTCAACCTATCCACTTCCGCAACAACAGATGAAAGCCTGACTGCTAGCTGAAGATAAATTTCACACATCTATCCTGCAACCATCCTTCCTCAGCTTGACTTTATGCCTCTCCTCTGCCTCCATGTGTGTGGTCTCAGCAAGTGGAAGAATGCTATTTAACATTCAGATTTCTCAGTCCATTCAAGGCTTTAAACACTTTAATCGGATCTTGCAGTGCCTTGTCTTGAGACACTGCAATTAGCAGAACTGAAGCCTTTCTAGGTAAGGGCACCCTTTTGTTCCCTTAACAATCTGGTTGCATTTCTCTGAACCTGTTCCAGATAAGTTTTTATTACTCTCAAGATTCAGTCTAACCATGGCCTTATACAAAGGGATAATCCTCTCCTTATCCCTGCTAGCAAAGTTACTGTATATCATTAAAAAAACCCCATGAGCTGTCCTGGCAGCATGTCTGCACTGCTTAGAGAATTTCATGTCTGACTGCAGAATTTCCACCGTCTTTTTTGTTCTCTGCTACCCTGAGAGTAGTACTATCACATTTAATAAGTTACTCTGGGGTTATTGCTTCTCACATGCAGTGCCTTGCATTTGTCATTGTTAAACTTCAACTGCCATTTCTCAGCCCATCAACTCAATTTTTCTAGATCTTCTTGCCAGTAGCACTCCCTGATGACTGTTATTAACCATCCTGCCAAACTTTTTATTATCTGCAAACTTAAACATTAATCCTGGCATATCTTCATCAATATCATTAATAAATGCCGAAAACAACAATGGACCCAGCTCTGAATCCTGGAAACTCTGCCAATTAGTCCACGAAGAGCAGTGCCCACTGATAACCAAACTCTGTCTTCTTTCACATATGCATCCTTTTATTCATAGCAGTAAGGCCCTTAATGCCACATTGCCAGTTTCTACAGCAGTCTTTTATGTGCAACAGTAGCAAAAACCTTCCTGAAATCTAAGTATATGATATCAAAATTATATATATTTTTTTTTCATTCAGTTCCTTGGTCACTGCATTATAGTAACTTACCAGATTGGTTAGACAAGACTGCCCCTTGACAAATCCGTGCTGTTATTACAGTATAATCCCATACCTGTCCAAATGGTTGTGTATTACTTCTTTAATAAGTGATTCTGTTATTTTCCCTGGAACATACGTTAAACTAACAAGTGTGTAATTAATCGTGTCACCTTTTGATCCATATGTACAAATTGGGGATATATTTCCACTTCGGCAATCCATTGGGACTCCCCAGATTCCAAGGATGCTCTCACAATTATGGCTAAGGGTCTGCTTACCTCCATTGCTGCTTCCCTTAATATAATTGGATGAATTTCATCCACCCTAGGTGCCTTTATTTTATGTCCATCCTCAACAATTTCTCCTCCACTTTACTTTCACTTAGCACAAAGTCCTTTAACTCCTTGTTAGAATTTTATAAACTTCTGGAATCCCCAGATTCCAAGGATGCTCTCACAATTATGGCTAAGGGTCTGCTTACCTCCATTGCTGCTTCCCTTAATATAATTGGATGAATTTCATCCACCCTAGGTGCCTTTATTTTATGTCCATCCTCAACAATTTCTCCTCCACTTTACTTTCACTTAGCACAAAGTCCTTTAACTCCTTGTTAGAATTTTATAAACTTCTGGAATCACCTACCCTAGTAGAAGAAAATCTTTATTGTACAGTAAAGATACAATAATGTGCCCGCCACAGCCAGGAGGCCAGGGGCTTGACAATGATATAGGGTAATATAAAAATATGTATAGTATAAAAATTTGTGCAGTATAAAAGATTACATAACAATTAAAAACGTAGCATTAGCCATTCAATAGATATGAGTATGTACATAGTTGTGAGGCAGACAGTGCACCAAGGTATGTGCACGTTCATATGTACAAAGCACATATTTAAGCATATTCACACAAGTCAGAATATTTCACAGTGCCAAATTATTGTTCGGTATTGCATTTTCTTGTGAAGACAGTTCGTCGATTTGCCTGCGACGTGTCGTTATGTACCTCATAGGAGATAGCAGATGGAGATATCAGTATGAGTTGACATCAGGGGCCAAACAAAAGGGGAACAAGTTTCGGCCAACGAGTGCCTGTAATTGCGATCAGAAGCGAATTTCTGGAGGTCAACTCCGATCATTAGCAGGGCTTGTACTGTAGGAAGTACTTGTCCAGGTAGGAATCTGTCACTGATCTTCAGCCTGTTCCGTTGTAGCTGAAGAAGAGGGGTGGCTCGTAAGGCAGGAAGTGGAACATGCCACTGGCATATATCCCAGAAGTCAGGGGAGTTGATTTTGCCAACCAGCATTTTGACTGTGGTCACAGTTCTCCTCATACTGATTATTTGAGGCAGCCGCGGGATTTGGAGTTGGTCGGCCATGCTGGTGGTTCTCTGCTGAGGGGGGAGTCGATGTTTGTGGGTTGCCCACTTCAATATCCAGTATTCAATGGCGAAGATGGGCTTCATGAGAGAAGGTACTGCGGATGCCCATATTTCAGAGGCATACAGAAAGGTGGGATACACAATGGTTTCCAGATATCTGATTGTGGTTCTTGCGTCTGTGTTATGAAGAAGATGTTGATGGGCAATCCAGTGCATGCGGTTGATCTTGCGTAGAACACATTCGATGTGACAGTTGAACCTAAGGTTTGGGTCGAAGGTTACACCGAGATCTTTGTGTTTAGTAACACTTGGAATAACTGCACCCTGCAGTGAGGGTTGTATGGATGTGGGACACTTCTTCAGAGAAAAAACCATAATAACGGATTTTTGGGGGTTCAGTTTGAGACTGAAATGGTTGAGATGGCTAGAGAAAGCTGTGATCTTATTACAGATTTCCGATGTGATCACTCCCCTGTCGGCTGATGGTGGTATTTCCGTCAGGAACTTTATATTGTCGGCGTAGGTAATGACATCATTTCTGTTACACACAAACGGAATAAGGAGGGCGGTAAAAAGTAACCCTGATAAAACGCCACCTTGCGGCACACCAGCATTGATGGATCGGGTATAGCAGAGGTTACGATGAGTGAGGTACACTGTTCTGTTCCGGAGGAGCGAGTGCAGAAAAGCGAAAACATCACCTTTGATCCGAAAGAAATTGGTTAGGAGATTCAGAAGGGCTGAGATGTTGAGGCTATCAAAAGCAGCTTCAATATCGGCATAAACAACCGCCATTTCTGATTTAGCCTCAAATGCATTTAAAATTTCCGTTTGGACTGCCAGAAGGTTGGAGACAGTTGATCTATTAGGGAGAACATAATGGAGTTGTTTTGATGATTGTGGAAGAAGATGGCGTGTTATATGCAGAAGAAGGACTTTTTCCAGTAGCTTTAGGAGCGTGGATGCAGTGGAAATCGGTCTATAGTGCTTCGGCTGGCTTGGTAGTTGAACTTTAGGTAGTGGGGCAAGACTGTATTTGTTCCAGGATGCCGGAAACACTATGAGAGAGGATGGAGTTGAACAAGTAGAGCAGAGGATCAAGGATATATGGACTGAGGCACTTTACGATGAAATGTGGGACATTATCGATGCCAGCGGTGCATGACGGACGCAGCGAGTTGATGGCTTGACGAAGCTGCTGTCGATCGATTTGAATGGAAAACAGCTCATCATCTGGACTTGAAATGGGGTCTGGTTGGTAATCATATGGTTGTGTGATGTTGTCTTGGAATCTGGCTACATAGTTGATCCATTCAACTGGATTGAAATTGGAATCTGGTTCAGAGTTACGGGTATATGGCACTTTGCCTTTGGATAAGGTCTTGTCAGTGTATTCTTTAATGGCTTGTGATTTCAGTCTATTAAACAGTGCTCTAGCTTTGGAGTACTGAGTTCGGTCATATGCTGTACCAGACTGTTTCCATTGTTTATGGAGGGACTGTTTGCACTTGAAACTGTAATTTAGCTCCGAAGACCACCAAGCATTAGTTCTAGCGGAGATACTGACCTGTTTAGCTGCTGAGAACATAGTAACAGTGTGCAACCATCTAGTTAATGTCTAGAGCCAGTTCCGGATCTCCTGATTCGAGAACTTCCCAGGGAATTAATCTTGTTGCATAAAGGCATCTGTTCGGTTGTAGGAAGGTGGGAGGCGCCTCCGTAGCCAGGTGGGAAGGAGCAGCAGTGCATAGCACACGCTTCTTGATTAGACCGGGGTTCGAGCCCGTCACCACCAAATACGAAGGATGTGGAAAGGTCAGGGAATGACCACCGCATATCCCGGAGCAATATGGCCTTAGTTGCTAATGCTCCTAAAAACCAAATAACAGCTAACAACAACAACAACAACAGTAGGAAGGTGGGAGAGATGATGATCTTCCTTTTGACGTAGTGGGAGACATTAAAGTTGGGCGTTGGGGGCTGTAATAGGACTACGATGGGTTCATGATCGGATTCAAAGTGAGTTTCGGGTTTAATGTCGATGCTACAAGAACCAGACGATAATACGAGATCCAGGCGATGAAGACCTCTAGTTGGGCCTTCGTTTATGATCCTGAGGCCACTAGGTGCAATCTTAGCCATAAGTTACTCATGAAGATGTTGGAGATTTGGTGGTAAGTTAAAATCTCCACAGATGAGGTGGATAGCAGATGTGTGAAGCGTATTTATTAGCCAGGATGCAATATCATTGATTGTCTGAGCATCGGGGGTTGGGGGTGTATATATTGCACCGAGATCTAATAAGCAAGAGTTGATCTTGACCGTTACTATCAATGCTTCGAATAGATTGGATTTGCTGGAGACTACATGTACGAACTCAAGTCTACTGGCATTTATGATAACAGCAACGCCCCCACCACAGGTATGAGAGCGGGAGGTGAAGAAAGATTTGTAACCAGCAGCTTGGGCGGAGGCAATTGATTCTTGTTGTGGTTCCAGCCAGGTTTCAGACATGCAGATGACGTCAGCCATTTGGGACAGAAGCATCTGCTCAAGTGTCTCGAGCTTATTCCGAATACTACGAACATTTTGATAAAAAATCTTGAGTGTAAGGTGACACAAGACCTTCACGAGTGCTGATTTGAGGACATTATTTATTTTCTTTGTTGGCTTTTTAGCACGGTTGGTTACAATAGTTGGTATGAGCTGAGGGTGGATTTCATTGTAGCTGTGGTATTGCAGAGATTGATCAGAGGTTTTGTCATCGGGGTATGTATAGGCTCATCATCGTGTGACCCTGATTCCTGGTTTTGGGGCTTCTGAGAATAGGAATGCCTATCAAACCGTCACGCTTGGGAGCAGTCTTGGTGGGATAGCGCATTAGCCATGGCTAGGCGTGGGGTGATATTGGATTTAGGTTCATAGTATGGCCTGAGTAGTGATCCAGACGGCCAGAGAGCAGTCGCTGATATGGAGCTGAAATTCTGTGCATTGCACTCAACTTTGAACGATGTATGCAGGGGTGTTTTCTTAAGAAGTGTGACGGACACAGTAAAGTGCAGCTCATGCATTATGTATGACTCGATATCATCTGGAGTTGTATTTGGGGCCAGTCGGGAAACGAATAGACTTCGTCGAAGACGGACAGTTGGTGGATTCATCGCCTGCAGCCTGGAGGTGGCCGAGGTGCCCATTTTAAATGATCGCCTTCTCTTTAGTACATTTGGGGTTCCCATTTTACCCTCTTCAGGATGGCGAGGCTTACTGCAGTAACTCTGGGCCACAAGTGTAGGAGGAGTGCAGCTACAACTTCCGCCCGGGATGGTTGTAATGTTAGCAGTGGGGGGCCGCAATTGTGGATTTCAGGTTTCTTTGGCATTGTAGGTTGATACACTCGGCTTGAGTACGAGTAAGGCTCGACGATAGTTTCAGGATTGGGTTTCCATTGCAATGTAGTAGATGGCTTCTGTGATTTGTGGAGTGGGACACTAAGTGGTTTATCTGGATTAGCTGATTCTTCCGTAGGATTGGCAGGGTTTCTGGTCTGGTTTTCCTGGCAAGGAAGTTCTTTGGCTATCTTGATCTCGGGGCAATTTAGTGTTTGGCCAGAATTCAGTGCATTAGTGCTGTAGGATAAGTTATTGTGATCCTGATTAGTAGCGCAGGCCTGAGTCATAGCGCATTTAATAGCTGGACCACCATCATTACATGTACACAAACTTGGATCTTGAAAAGTTATCAGCTATGGCGGATACGTAGTTATTAGTAGTGCAGAGCATACGGTGTTTGATATCTTCAAGTATTGATGTTATAATAATTTCAAGTGATTTACGGTTCTTGAAGAGGCACGTGGAGTGGCTAGGAAACAAAGATTCAGCAAGCGAAAAATCAGTTTGGTTAGACACATTAGTAAACATGATAGAAGGTGGGGAGTTCCTTCTTTGGGGATCTGCATGCATTGTTGGCTGTGCATGCGGGATATTGGCGAAGTCTTCTGTTTGAGTTGCTACAGTGGCGACACTGCGATGGTGGGACTTATCCTTTGCATCTGTTAAGTTAGAGAAGCTAGAGTCTTCATCATCAGGGTCAACCGAACATGTTGCGGCGTTACTGATATCACAATGGGAAATAAGCCGTTCCACGGATCCGGCCCTTATATCTGGGAAGCAGGCAGTTGGATGAAATGTATCAGCAGCTGAGGTGCTGGAAGTGGGTGATGTATCATTATCATCTGCAAATGGAACTGCGATCGCTTCACCAACTTGATTATCTGTGCAACTGGTAAACTGCTCGCAGGACCTAAATTTTTTCGGCTGGTTGTTCTTGCAAGGAACGCACGTGAAATTCTTGCGACGCGGGGCATTTAATTTATGTAGAGATTTTAGGCCAGAACATGATTCGCAAAGCAAGGCGAAACATAATTTACACAAGATCACTTCACTGACTTCTTTGTTGCAGCGGCTGCAAACGACAGTAGTCGTCTTTAGTTGATTTTTGGTGTTCCTGGTCGGCATTGCAGTATGACGGAAAGCGACAGTAATGATTTTAGTAGTTACCCTACCAGGGCGGAAAAACGAAGGCGAAGCAGAACACTTTTGACAATTGCTCTAAAGGGATTAGGCGGTGTTTGTGGTAGCACAACTCCCTAGTTTATTTCAGGCGAAGTCTTTAAAACAGCCGGAGGCAATGACCTAGATACCAAGAGGTGGGAGCACTCACAGTCGTCGAACACTGGTTGTCAATAGCCAACTGCTTTTGTTCTACAGTTGGACAATAGAAGTACTGTATCGTATTGATACAATCAGTCAAGAAATAATGTATAAAAAAAACATTACCTGAGGAAGATGTAGGCGATTTGGCATCATTACCGGACAGATCATCACCAGAGGAATTCTTTAGAACATCTTTCTCGAAAATCAAAACAGTATAACCACACAAATTAGTAATTCCTCATGTGTGAATATAGATGAAAATACCTATTCAGTTTGTACACAGTTTGAGCAGGATCATCAATACAGTCAGTCTGCTGTAAAGCAGTGTGTGTGTTCCTAAAAATCTCAGTGTTATGGTATTTCATGTATTAAAAACAACAGGGCTTATGGGGAAAAATAGGGATAGGAACAGAGTAGTCGAAAAAATGTTCAATCTTGTAAGTAAAACACAAAGTTACTAAACACAATAAAATTGCTAACACATGTTTAAACATCTTAAATTTCTAATAAATAAATAAATATTACAGTAAATATAGGGCTGCAATATATACATACTAATTGATATTTCTTTTCACTGACTTTTTTTTGGATTGTAAAATTTAAAACAGTAAAAAAGATAAGCAATCAGTAATGAGGCCCGCACAAATTGCGCAAGTGAGAAGCAGAGTAAAAAGTATGAAGCTTTAAAAATTAGGAATAAAGACAAGATTCTGAAAATTTATTTATGTTTTTTAGATGATTGAAGATTTCATGGAATGGGGAAACACATTTCACCATAATAACTTAAAAACCCACAGAATTCCAGCTGTTGATATTGTCGCAAATGCAATAAGATTGAGTTTACAACCATTTATAATTAGATTGCACTAACAGAAATGCCTGATAAACCGAGAACTGCAAATTGTTTTTATTGTTTCATGGTAGTGACCTCCAGAAATGTAATCCTCCTCTGCTCATGCTGTCACGCTTCACAAAATTTCTGTTGGAACACATTCCCCTTGGCAATACCATGTGCCGTACCTGATTGCTCCACAAACGTGAAACAAGCAGTGCATTTTAAATGATTCAGTGGGCTGTGGTTCAGAGGGCAACTGCCCCCCTGAGCCACAGCACTCCCATGAGCTTTGCTGCTGTGGTCTGAGTCATGATTTCGATTCAATTACAATAAAATTTCAATTTCAGTACAAAATTATAACCCTAAACTTTTATCCCAATGCAGTTATAAAACTATATATATATATATTTTTTTTTTTCAGTATCGAGTATTATCTGAGTTTCGTTATATAACATCCGTATCAAGTTATGTATTAATTAATAATGTTACGTTTGTAAAATCTAAGTCGTTATATTTAGTTAAAAAAAAAGTACAACTTAATTGACAATGAAGTTTAACAAGATTAATAAATTTTACTGATTAATTGGTAATATTATATACTATACTATACTATACTAAGCTAACGCTATCTAGTATGGGGTATAACATTGTATCGTATAATATTGGCGATAGGCTGAAGCCGTCGGCACGTGATAAAGTAGTGCATTTATCGCAAATGGCTCTTGTGGCCATTTGCCAGTGGGCGTGTTTCTTGGAATATTTTTATCTGAGACAAGCATCAGGTGACGTCTGCTGATACCTTGCATATTGTTGTCACTAGGTGTTCTTTCCTGAACACTGTGCTGAACGAGGTCGTCTGTTTCGTTTTCAAGAATTAATTATGGATAATTAATAATGAAGAATTAATTATGGATAATGACTGAAGAATATTGCAGTTCTGATCAGGATAATTATTCTAGGAATATATATCATTTGAATATCTCATTGAATACTTCAATTTGTTCCATAATCAAGCACCGTATTACACAGCATAAAAGCAATAAAAATCATTAATTAAAAAAATTAATATTTTTTTGACACGAAAATAGGAAAAAATAGTAAGGGAAGAGATTAAAACCCTGGCCCACAAATGGGTTCGTGGAGTTCGTCGTATGGGACATTCACCATAAGAGACCACACTGTATATATATTCTAAAATTTCTAAAATTTTAGATAAATAGGGTATTCTTTAGGGTAAAATTTTAAAAAAATAGGGTATTCTAAAATTTCTTCTAATTTACATCAAATATCACAACATACTGTAATACCAGTATGTAGTGATATCCTTACTAAAAGGTTGGGTAGTTACGCTCCCGGTAAATCTCAAATATCTATTAATATACTGTTTCTATGCTTTTGCTTTCAGCTTGCTAACTCTAAATTTTTATACCACAAAATCTATTAGAGCAATTCGAGGGAGATTGAGGTCTATTGCTATCCTTATTCCTCTTCACCTTAATTTTGGCATAAGCCTTTCCTTTTCACTACATAAATAAATTGCACTAATTAATAGTTGGTACTCACTCTTATTATTCTTGATTCACTTCCATTATTTTTTATTATTAATTTTCGCTGCTATCTGTTGGGCTAGTGGTTATTCTGCCAGTTTTCTGCTAAATTTAACATATATTAAAGTAATTAAACTAAATTTCATAGTATATTTGAACCTAGATAAACTGGCAAATAGAAACAGATAGCCTCAGCTAATCATTGATGGCATACATTGAGTGGAACTAGCCCTAGTTAACATTCCATTCAATGTATCCATATATCAATAATTAGCTACATCATCATTTTAATTTTACTATTTTATTATAATCTGTGTTTATTTATCATCATCATCAGCCATTTTCAATCCACTGCAGGATGTAGGCCTCTCCACCAACTTTCCAGTTCCTTCTGTTTTGTGTGATGGCCATCCATTTACTACCCACAAACTCATGATTTTTCATCTGGCCATCTCCGTTGTTGTCTTCCAGGTTTTCCTTACCCTTGGGTACCATTCTGTTATTTTCTTAGTCCATCTGTCATCATGTCTTTGAGCTATGTGTCCTGCCCAAGACCATTTTAGTTCTTTAGTTTTGATAGGAATGATCTTTACTTGAGTTTGCTGCCTAATCCATGTGTTTCTCTTCTTATCTAACAGTCTGATTCCCAATATAGTTTGTTCCATTCTTTACTGTGTAGTTCTCAGCTTCTCTTCCATTCTTTTGGTGAGTGCCCATGTTTCACTTCCATAAATCATGGTGGGAAGTATAAATTGGTTCATTATTTTACGTTTCTGACAAACTGGGATATTGCTCCTCAGTATGTGACTATATTTCCTGAATGCTATCCATCCAAAATTTATTCTTCTCTTGACTTCCAACCATTTATCATTATTACTGCTAATGACTTGTCCCAGATAAGTATATGACTCCACCTTTTCAATTACTGCTCCTTCAATCATTATTTCCCTTTCCGTGGCATTCTTGTTCATCATTACTTTTGTTATAGCTGTATTCATCTTTAGTCCAAAATCCTTACTAACACTGCATAACTGATTAAGATTTTCCTCTAATTCTTTGGGATCGTGGCTTATGACCACAATGTCATCTGCAAATCGTAAATGGTTTAGGTACTCTCCGTTCACATTGACTCCTTTCTGCAACCAGTCTAATCTTCTGAAAGCTTCCTCAAGGGCAGCAGTAAACAACTTCGGAGATATTATGTCTCCTTGTCGAACTCCTTTCTCAATTTTAAATTTATTACTATCTTTGTCTAGTCTAATAAAGGAGGTAGCACTCTCATATTTTCTTCAAAATCATAATACAGTCCATTCCGGTTATTTGGGACACATCGGGACTAGTGCATTTTGGCCCGATTAAGCGGCTGCCCTAATTATCTGAAGTTTCACTTAAATACAGGCATACCTCGGTTAAAGTTACCTCTGATAACGAAGCCTCGATATAACGAAGTCGGCAATTTCAAGCCCCATTTAACATAAAAAAATATTCCAATTTAAGACCAACGCCCGACAATCATTCGATTGGTGACTGACGGCGACTCGTTACGTATTCCCGAGTGCTCCCGAGCTGCGGGCGTGTCTGTTATAACAGTTTTGCGCGTCAATCGCATAATTTAGTTGTTGTTTACATGATTGACGTTGTTTCAGTGTGGCACATTGCAATAATCGACGTAGGTTCTTTGTAGCATTACATAACGTAGATTTTGTAAATTTTAATAGAAATATTTTTGTTTTAGTTAATTAAAATGTCAGAATCAAAGAAAAGAAAAGCAATTTCTTTGGAAACTAAACTAAATATCGTATGACGTGTTGAAAGCGGCGAAAGAAAATCCGATGTGGCACATTCTTTAGGATTAGCGCAATCAACTTTAACAACCATACTAAGTCAATCAGAAAAAATAAAACAGTCTGCTCAGAATTGTACAGATGTTACAACGGCAAAATTAACTCGCTTAAGGAATCCAATTTTAGAAAAAATGGAGAAAATGTTAAGTTTGTGGATAGATGATATGTCACAACGTCATATGCCTTTAAGTCAAATGGTGATTCAAGAAAAAGCATTATTTTTGTTTAATCACCTGAAATCTAAACAAACTGAAGAAATTACGGAAACCTTTAGGGCTTCTCGTGGTTGGTTCGAGAAATTTAAAAAAACGGGCCAGGATTCATAGTGTAAAATTAACAGGAGAAGCTGCAAATAAGTTTCCAGAAAAACTAAAGGAAATAATTGAACGTGAAAATTTTCCACCAAATTTGGTGTTCAATGTTGACGAAAGCGGTTTGTTCTGGAAACGGCTACCAACAAAAAGCTTCATTTCTATTGAAGAAAAATCAGCTGCTGGGTTCAAAGCAGCCAAAGACCGTTTAACGTTACTCTTTGGATCAAATGCCTCTGGCGATTATAAATTAAAATTGTTATTAGTTTACCATTCAGAAAATCCGAGGGCGTTAAAAGGTAACATAAAAATGAATTTACCTGTAATATGGAAAGCAAATAGAAAAGCGTGGGTTACCAAGGAGTTATTTACTGATTGGTTTGTTAACCACTTTTGTCCTGAAGTAAAACGGTATTGTCAAAAAAAACAACTTTGAAGAAAAAGCTCTTTTGTTGTTAGACAATGCTCCGGGACATCCTACTGATCTTAACACGTTGGACACATGCATTCCTGTCAAAGTTTTCTTCCAGCAAACACAACTTTCCTGATTCAACCATTGGATCAGGGAGTAATAGCATCATTTAAAGCTTATTATCTGCGTCGAATTTTAAGCAATTTACCTGAACTAGAGGATAAAGAGGAAATGACAGTTAAAACTTTTTGGAAAAACTACACCATTAAAAACGCAATTGAAAACATTGATAGTTCTTGGAAAGAAGTCACTAAGAAATGTTTAAATGGAGTTTGGCGCAAAATATGGCCAGAAGTTGTACTAGAAGAAGAAAATAACATCCAAGAAATTAGAAATGAAGTTATCCAGATGGCTCAATCAATAGGTTTCGAAAATGTCGATGAAGAGGATGTTAGAAATTTATTGAATGCAGAAGATGATGGTTTTTCAGTGGAAGATTTAGAAAACCTTGTTAGCAACGAAGACAAAGATAATGAAGGCGAAGTTAAAGAAGTTCCTGCCGAAAAAGTGTTAACAACCAAAGATTTAAAAAGGCGCTTAAATGACATTGAAAACATTTTAAATTTTTTTAGTGAAAATGATCCTGATTTAGGAAGAAGTGTTATAGTTAAGCGATCAGTGTTAAATGCAATAACTCCGTATAGGCAATTGTTAAATGAAAGAGAAAAAAAGCATAAACAATCAACTTTAACCTCATATTTTAAAATGTGATTTCACTTTGTATGTAAGTTGACTGTTTATTTAATAAAACTTTTCTTTGTTCGAAAAAAAGCTTTTCATTTTCTTTAAGTAGGAACGTATCCCTATTCTGGCCATAGTATTTTTACCTCTGAAAACGAAGTTTCGCTTAACGAAGTAATTTCTTGGAACGCATCCTATTCGTTAATCGAGTAGTTAAAAATACAATTCAAACCCCCCCTTCACAATTGGTTCACTGTACAATAAAATCACGTTACGACAAACTCAACATAGTACCGTTCACTATACGATGTGCAGTAAGTGCCGGTCGTTGTGATCACGTTTGTGAATTGAATTTTAATTCTATTAAAGAGTGATTCTAATTAGTGAAAATAGGAGGAATATTATCCACAGGCTATAAAAGCAAAAATATATTAAGCACAAATTTACCCTTTATTACCTTACCAATTAAAAAAATTAAATGATACGTGAAAATCCGAAGAATATACGTGATAATCGGAATAATTAATACGTACTGTAATATGTACATACAAACTAGTTGACATTTCTGTTCACTGACATTTGTGGGTGGGGGTTAAAATTTAAAACAGTAAAAAGATAAGCAATCAATAACAAAAAACATGTTTACATACAAATTGCAAGTAACACGATACAATCAAGTGAGAACGGAGTAACGAGTTACAAAGCTTTAAAAATAGGAATGAAGAGAAGAGCTAAAAATAAATTTTTTATATGATTGAAGATTTCATGGAAGTGTAAACACATTTCACCATAATAACCCACAGAATTCCAGCTGTCGATATTATCGCAAATTCAATAAGATCGAGTTTACTGTCCATTTATGACAGATTTCACTAACAGAAAAGCCCAATAAACAGGTGACTGCTAATTGTTTTTATTGTTTTATGGTTGTGACCTCCAGAATTTCGACCGAACCACGTGGTACCATTGGAGACAATCGTAGGGTGATCTCCAGTGCTACGGTCTCTTGCTCTGATTAAACGGCATGCTATCCCAATTAAGTGAAGTAAACCCTGGCTATTTTCTCGATTGGTTTCTGTTTTTTAAGATTTGCCCCAAATAAACGGCTGCCCCGATTAACTGGTGACCCAAATAACCGGAATCCACTGTATATGGGGTATCTATGCCTTGCCTTTCCAGTGCCCAAAACATTACTTATGCTGTATGGAGTCAAATACCTTTTCCTAATCCACAAATGCCAGGAATAATGGTGTTTTATATTCATTTGCCTTCTCTATTAGCTGTGACATTACATGAAGGTGATCCATAGTTGAGAATCCTGTCCTAAAGCCAGCTTGCTCTTTCGGGTGATTCTCATCAAGTATTCTTTCTAATCTGTTAGTACTGACCCTTGTGAGCAAGTTTTAGATGTGGGATAACAAGCTAATTGGTCTGTAATTTCTAATTTCTGATCTCCTTTCTTATGCAGCAAAACTATAATTGCATTATTCCACTCCTTAGGTGCCACACCTTTTCTAATGTATTTTGTGAAGATTCTTGGCAGTTTTTGTGTCATGTCTCTTCCTCCCAATTTTAACAACTCTGCAGTAATTTCATTTTCCCCCGGAGCTTTTCTACCTCATCAGGAAGGATATCAGGTATATTGTATGTGTTACTAATTTGCGATCCATCTTCCCCACTGCTGGCATCATTCCCTCTCTCCTTGTATAATTCTCTATAGTAGTCTTCTGCTATTTGAATTATGCCTTCTCTGCTGTTTATAAGTACACCATCGCTATTCTTCAGTTTCAGTATCATTTGTCTTTCTGTATTACTGCTCATGGCTGCTGATTTAAATCCTTTGTTTTCCCTTAATGCTTGTTCTAATTTTCTTGTGTTAAATTTTCTTATGTCCTCTCTGAGTCTCTTTCCAATGGCTTTGCATAACTCAGTATATCAATTTTCTTTCTGTCAGTGTTTTTCTTGCTCTTCATTTGTCATCTTCAGTTCATCATGACAAGTGTTCCTTGACTGATTTTTTTCTTCTTTGGATTTCTTTTTACCTATAGGTTTCTTGGGCTTTATCACTTTCAGAAAGTTGTAATATTCCTCGTTGTTATCTTAGTCCTGAGCAGTCTGCAGAAACTCAAACTTGTTCTTAAGTTCCAGTATATACTGCTTTTTCTCCTCTTCTGTTATCTCAAAGACCTTTGTATTATTTACTCGAGTCAGTTTTTTCCTTTCCTTTCTTTTCTTACATCTATATCAAGTGTGCATCTTACCATTCTGTGATCATTTCCAACATTTACCTTGTTCAGGACAGTAACATCATTCATGATATATCTTCTGTTAGTGGAGATTAAGTCGATTTCATTAGTTGTTAATCCATTTGGGCCATGTCCACTTTCTGTTCACCCTTTTCTTGAAAAAAGTATTAAAGTGTTCATTACTGACATGCCTCTAGATTCTGCAAATTCCACAAGTTTTTCACCTCTTTCATTTCTTTCACCAATTCCAAAATTTCCTATAGTTCCCCTTTCTGCGCTGTTTTGTCTCTTTCCAAACTTAGCATTGAAGTTCCCCATAATGATAGTGTAGTGAGTTTTCTGTTCATCTAGAAGACTCGATTTCGGTGTACATTTCTTCAACCTCTTCATCATCATGGCTCGATGGTGATGTACTTTTGAATTCCAAAATGTTGTTTTTTATATCTTTATGGACCAGAAAGCCAACTCCACTTTCACTGTTTCCATTGGTGTACAGCAGATTTCCACTTGAAAAACTTATAAGTGATTCATTTCTTCTTCTTGTTTCAGCTAAACCGATGATATGTGTTTATTTATAGGGTTACCTAAATACTTGGCCCTTTGGCCTCATGGGTATGGTTTTCACCACTAATACTTATATTCTAAATTCTTATTAAATTGCACCAGTTATATGCAATTTGTCCAATTTATCCAGCTGGTATTAAGTTTAAAAAATAAGATAATATAAAAAGTAAAAATAATAAGATATATATATATATATATATATATATATATATATATATATATATATATATATCCGCTGTGATTCTATCATTACATTTTTTAAGAAAATAAACAGATATTACTTTATACCTTCTGAATGTTTTGCCGACCCTCTGGAACTGTTCTACAGACCCCCAGGGGATCCACAGACCACAGTTTGGGAAACACTGTGCTAGAGGATTGTTTGACTTAAGTCTGTAATCAAGTAATTCTCAGATTCCTTAGGTAAATTTAAATCTGTTACCAGATCATTGAGTTCATGCTGTGAAAACAGTTGAGGGCCGGATGTAATTTCTCTATGCATATAGACTTCAGTTTTATCTTTAGAAGATTTACTTTCAGCACTGTCTGCTGCTACATTCTCCAATATAAGTGTAGGGCATGGAATCAGCAAGTTATCTCCATGTGCAACTGATCTAATGGCAGATGGAATATTAGGATACACAATTTCCTACTTACTCTTTACATTGTATCCCTCTACATTAGTTAAGCAAAAGTAATGGTCATCACAGTGCTTTGTAGGTTCCTTCAAATCATGGGAACTGAAAATGGGATATCCTTCTTTTTACCATTTTTCCACAGTCTGAATGCTTTAACACAAGTTTAGTAAACTTTGTGGAGCCCATTGTTTATCATGGTCACCAAGTTTCACTCCAAAATAAGCACAATACACAATTTTACAAATTCTGTAATATCTTGTGTTTGTTTGAGTACTACATACTCAGTGGGGTGTTATACCTTCATAGGGCCCGAAGGCAAAATGGAATTTAGGCATCCCATCTAAAGAAAAAACTAATAAAAGGACATTTTCAATTTCATTTTATTCTGACAACAAAGCAAAAAAATTATATGACATTAGAAAAATATCTAACCCAGAAGAATAATTCAGAAATAATACATAAAGTAAAGTGCAGCCATTATCAACCCACTGCAGGATGGAAGCCTCCTCAACAAATCATGCTGAGGGAAATGGACCATAATCTGCCACGCTGGTCCAGTGCGGGTTGGCAGATTGACCGTATTCAGCAGTCAGGGGCTTGAACCCCGGTCTACTCAAGAGCGTGTGCTACTGCACTCCCGCTCCTGCCCACTCGGCTACGGAGGCCGTGAAATAATACATACACTGAATCTAATAAGTATTTTTACACTACTTTATTTGGACTTTTAGTGCTTTTTAGGTTGAGAAATTGTGTCAGTTCATTAAAATCAATTCTGTTTGTAATATTATTCTCAATACAATTTATTGCCAAATTACTTAATTTTTCTTGTCCAAGTGAATTTATAATATAATTCTTAACTCTTTTAAGCACTTAGAATGATCGTTCTGCTGATATGTTCGAAACAGGAATTGACAAAAATATTTTTAAAATGATGTCCACATTAGGAAACGTTGATACTAGTCCTCCTTGAATTGCTTTCGTATATTAAAGGAGGTGAATTTAAATTTTAATTTTTTTGTAAAATGTATAAAATGCATTAATTCTTCTTTAAAAAATATTAGTAATAAATAGCAATGAGTTTTTGAAACAGTGATTTTGGCGCCCCTCTGATTGGGATGTCTTTTTTGCCTGTAGGATAATGCACCACCATAACTTCCACAAATATAAAAAAATAAGTTCGGATTGTTGAAACACTTGTGTGAAGGTATTTTACTCGCTGTTATGCACAAGTTTGGCATGATTACCTCAAAAATAGACTGAAATCACACTGTTAAACACTGCTGCATGTAGCTCTCGAGGTCAAGAAACAACTGACTGAAGGTAGTGTTGCCAACATGTGAAGATTTGGTTTACAAACAATTTACTCCTAACTTAATATATTCATTAATACACTCATGACATCAGCTTAAGTTATTTGTGAAAAAAGTATGTCATAGAAAAAAAAATGAATAACATTTCTGAAATCGGCATAAAAACTGAGCGAAAAACAATTGTAGTTTACAAACATTGAAAACCATGCAGAGTTGTGTAATTCACTTTGCTCACTGCAATAATTTATCGCCTTTAGTGAAAACTTTGAATGCATTGCAATTCAAAGAACTAGTCGCCATGTTAAAAATGTGTAGAAGCTTGTTATGCATTGATCATTTCTATAATTTTTACTCAAGTTGTGTGCAAAACTTTTCATGTGATTTTGTATATGTAAAGTTTTAACTAATCAAATATTTATGAGTGTGGTATATTTTATTTCAAATCTCCACAGCCGATACAAAAGGTTTGCCAACTATATTGTCTTACGTAGCAACACAACCAAACCTCACCTCTCCCATAGAAGCCAAAGTTGACTTACGATGCTGTCGCAGACTGCACCCAAGTGACAATTTAGGTTAACAATGGTAAGGCAGATTATGAGAAGTCTCTTGCAAAGAAAAAATGCATAAATTTCTCCTCCATAAATGTCTTTACATATGTAAACACCAGAAGAAAATTGGATAATCACATTGGTCCACTAAATATGAACATTATCCTGCTCTGGTTGCTGATAATCTAAACAGTTATTTTGATCTACGTTAACACATAAGGAATTTTTTAAATAAGAACATGCCAGAAATGTGTAAAATTCTGACATGGAGCTGAACATATATATTCAATAACTGAGAGGAAGGTGGGGAGAAATTGTTGAAGCTATATGTAAAAAACAACTGGGATGGATGGGATCTATCCAATTATATTAAAGAAGGCATAAAAAAAGGTAGGCAAACTTGTAGCCATGATTATGAGAACATTCTTCAATTCAGGGTCCTTTGGACTGGAGATGTGTGAATGTATCTTCCAGTTGATAAACGGTGATCAAAGGGTGACACAAGTCATTATGGACGTGTTAGCTCGATTTCTTTCTGTTCCAGTGAAAATAATGGATTCAGTTGTTAAGGAATGCAGGACCGTCTAGGCAGGAATGTAGTTATATTGCTGTTACATCATGGATTTGTTAAGGGATGATGTTCTCTGACCAATCTGATTAGATACTGTGACAATAGCAATGGAACTGGTTGTAAAAAAATAATTTTGACAATATTTATTTAGATTCCAGAAAAGCTTTTGATGCTGTTGCATATAAAAGACTGCTATACAATTTAAAGCAGTGTGGTACTGCAATCAATAATGGGTGGTTGAGGGGGAGAAGACAGAGTGATTATCCAGTGGGCACTGCTCTTGGAATGATGTCATGGTTCAGTGCTGGACTTAGTTTTTATATACTGACGTTGATGAAGGCATATTGGGCTTAATGTCTAAGTATGCAGATAATATGAAAGTCGGTAGGTTGGTAAACAATATTTAGAGTATGCTACTGCAACCTGGAGTAATTAGTCAGCTGGACTGTCGAAGTTTAATATTGACAAATGCAAGGTACTGAATATGGGTAGCAATAATTCTAGATTAATGTATCAACTATGTGTTACCGCATTCAGGGTAGTGGAGAATGAAAAAGACCTGGGGGTAATTGTGCAGTCAGATATGAATTTCTCTGAGCTGTGCAGACTGGCTGCCAGGACAGTTAATGATGTTTTGTCAGTGTCATACAGGAATTTTTTCCAGGAGTGACAAGGACGTAATTATCCTATTATATATAAGACAATTGTCAGGCCACATCTTGTGTACTGCATACATGTCTGGAGGCCTCATTTCTTGCATCAATTGCTTCTATTAATAATAGGATGCATCATGGTGCAGCAGGTTAATGACTTAACTTTGTTAATATTTTTTAATTAATTATAAAGGAGAAGTAAAAAGTTAGAATAATATTGTTAGAATTCATTGCCAAATTAATTGTATATATGGTGATGAAGTGGAATGTGTATTATTACAAATCTTATATTAATAACTCATATAACCCTTTTCAGATGTGTTTTTTTTTTTTTTTTTCCCTTCCCCTCTCTGCACAGCAATTTTTTTTAAATTGTACCATTTCCTTTAGCTTTTGAAGCCTGTCTTCTTTTTAGGGTGTAGGGCTCACGGTTCAATACATGTTACAATGCTGATAAGTAACATCAGTAAAATATAACTTGTATAATAAAGTGCTGAGTGGTGTTAGGTTTTTTTATGCTTTTTATTATCTTTTTTTAATATTAAACAGAAAGCAATTTAATATTTTCTTCGAGTCATTTTTAGAGATTAGTGATTACTTAGTATATTTTCATTAATTTTTAGGAACATTTGGACAGATTTTTCATGGATATCTGTTGAATGATGACCATGAAACAAAAAGTGAAGATGTCTTCATTAAAACTGTTACAGGTAAATATTTATTATGATTACTGTTTCCATGATTGCTTGATATTAAATAATGATTTTGAGGTACCGTTCTAAAACGATTATTCAATTATAGCTATGTAGCTGTTATTTTTTGAAATGAAGATACCCAAAGTTCTTTAACCAGAGGCAGATTGGTATTTATAATTAGTAGTGGCATATTATGCAAGAAAGCAAGCTTCTACAGCATCAGCCAAAAAAATAATAATAAAAATAATAACAATTACCATTGCACCTATCCATTTGCTCCCAAAGGTTGTTCCAGTTCTTCCTTGAAATTATTAAACTATCAACTTTTACAATAATAGATGGAAGTTTGTTCCAGCAATCAACCACCTGCTGGTTAAAATAAATTTCCACACATCTATTTTGCAATGTATTTCCTCAATTTGAATTTATTCACCTTCAAGTGCATAATCTGAGCAAGAGAAAGAATCCCATCAGCACTATCAGATCACCTCACAAGTGCTTATTCTCCAGATGCTGTAATTTGCAGAACTTAAGCCTTTCTTGATAAGAGCACCCCTTTATTCCCCTCACCAATCTTTTTGTCCTTCTCTGCACTTGTTCCAGCAGCTCTACATCCTTTCTCAAATGAGGCCTTCACTAATTAAAGCTTCATTGCTATTTTTTCAAATTAAAACATGTATAGTTCTTTAGCCATGGTCAGATTGGTATTCAGAAGGTGGCCTGGCAAATGTTTTGAGCCAGGCTCCCTATTCCTGTTGCATTGAACGTGATTTTTAAAGAATGAATATGAGATTGGTTCCTGGCTTGCTTTTCTTTCTCTTCGAAAATAAATCTGTAATCATCCAATTTTCATTTGAATGTGCAGCACGTTATTTTGATATCCAGATCCATGTTGCATACTTTTAAAACTTCTGTTTTTATTTCAATATTTATTGCTGTTCTTTTGTTTTCTCTCATTGTTTGCAGTGTGGCTAGTAAGGACATGTATACGTTTAGGAACTGTATAAACTTTTATTCACAAAGTATATTTGAGCATCTGCTCAAATATGTTTTGTCCATAAAAGTTTATGCACAAAATGAGTTCAATTATTGGATCTTAAATTGACTAAATCACCCCACAGAAAGGACATTCACCATTTCTTTCCTGTGAAGGAAATTGTGAATCAGCCTATACACCTCCATAGGATGAATCTCTGTAAGATTCCACTCATAAATACCAAAATCCTTGCCCTAGCAAAGCTTGTTACACATAAGATGGAGGTACTTAGCATGGTGGAATTCTTTACTCAGCTATCTCCATGCAGATCCCTTATAGATCAGCAACTTACTATCCTTCCTAGTGGGAACCTGCTTATAGTTTCCCCAAAAGGTATTTTCATACAGCATGCTTGATTCCTTCAACCATCTGTGAATTGAATGTGAAAAAGATGTGTGTAAAAAGCCTATTAGATAACAACTCTTCATCATATTCACTGTCTTATGTTCATCTAGCCTGATGTGAAGTCAGACTCACATCTTGGACCAAGGGTACAAGTGCTGTGCTCTTATTGTGTACAGAACTGCACCTAGGGCATTGCCGGTATATTTCTATACATTTTTAAGTAACCTTTTATTTTTCTTTCTGTTCATTAAACGATCATAATTGTAGCACTATTGCAATCATCATTGTTACTAAATATTTTTTATTGTTGTTGTAAAGAATATTCCATAATGTTAAAGAGGACTTGCCCTCTTAGTGTACTTGTGTGTATGACATGGTTACCTCCTAGTATATCCTGCTGTTTTGGAGAGTGGTGTATGTATACTTCTACTTGATATAAAGAAATAAATATAACAAATCAAAATAAACAATACAAGCCCAGGGAAATCATACATTGAAATAATTTTAGTGAGAAAGAGTGTAATGTGCAGTTCATGGGTTTCATGTTGAAACTTTGAATTTTTGCACCCATTATGAGCACAAAAGTTCTAACGAGTGTCAGATACATAAATTGAAATGAACTTTGTAAGATGGAACATTATAGTAGGTGAGCTGTGTGTGAAAGCAATGAAATTTTAGTTGTTCAGAAATTAAACAGCCCTGTAGTCAGATGGTCATGTGCAAGGGTACAAAAAGTACATGCACTCTGAGTGACAGTGAGTTATTTATTTTTTTAAATGCATTGTAAATTAAATTGTTTCAACTGATATGGAAGGACACACACACACACACACGTTGGCCTTTCATTAGGAACATCCCCTTTTGTAGGAATGTACTGGTCTGCAACACTGTTAAAGGCTCAAAGTCAGGAATGCCTGATATAAGATTGTAGTCTGCACATTTGGCAATCAGTTTTGAGTGTGAGAGAGAATGGGTTAGCATTGAGATCTTTCCGACTTTGAATGCAGTATGATTGTGTGGGCTCTAGTATCTCAACAATGATCAGGTTAAATACTCCTGTTCTGTAGTGTTACATGTCTACTGTGACTGGCTGAACAGTTGTCAGATAACTAGTCAGGGGTCACACGCCCTTGGGGAGCTTCATGGGTGTCATCTCGTAATAGAATAGGAATAGCAAGACCTGTAACAACAATTTAGAAATTGTAAGACCAATATCCACATGGATACTGGTCTTGCAATTCCTATCGATGAACTAAACTTTAGTTTGTTATAGGCTATGGCAGTATGGTCATCACAGGTACTTATGCCCATTGCAAGACCCAAGAAACTGCACCTTGCATGGGCATGTCATCACCAGGACTGTACCACCAACATACGGAAATTGTCACCTAACCTGATGATTTGTCATTTGATCAGTTGGCACCAACATGCACCTGGATGCACTGTTGATGTTCACAAGGCTGGAGGTGGTAGTGTTATGATTTGGGAACTGTTTGTGTGGCGTGCCCTTGGTCCTCTGCCCACTGTTATACAATAGTTCAGTGGGAACATCTACCTTTCTATTGTTGCCAATCCAGTATGCCTCCTTCATGCTGACAATGGATCTAGACAACTCCAGCATTCATGCCACAAACCCGGCAGGTTGCTAACTGGTTTCAAGAACACGACAATGAATTCTCTGTCTTCCCATTGCTGCCCTTTGATCACAAGCCATTTGAGAATGTTTGAGACCTATTGGAAATGGCGATTTGATGCTAAGACTATCCACTGGACAATATAAGTTCATTTACTGGATGTGCTGTGCAATGCATCTATAATACAACTAAAGGACACCAGCAACACCTTGTGGGGGCCTTATTATGGACAAAATGTGACTCCATGAGGGGTTAGATAAGTGGTGTTAATCAGAGCCAGCCCAAAAATTTGCGAGCCCTGTTCAAGAATTACTTGCGGGGCCCTAGAGTCCTGTGCAAAACTTATGCGCCGTGTTTTTGTAATAGTGATTTTTTAAAATTTTTCAAATTTTACAGTAACTAAGACATAATTAAATAATTTTATATTTTACTGAACAAAAATTTTAAATACAAATAATATTTAATACATTAATCAGCAATATTATTTTGACCATTTGAGTGCAGGACCCTGTTCAACAAAACCGGTTGAACATGCTTGTGGCCAGCACTGGTGTTAATGCAAAACCATCTCAGTGTATACATGTGTAATAATATAAATCCAGTTTTAATGCCAAAATATTAAGGTGAGTGTTCATTGTGCAGGATGCCAACCTAGAAGGGAAAGGAAAATGGAAATATAATAAAAAAGCAAGAATCTAAAAGATTATGAAAAATGTTAATGATTTGCACATTTCTGATTCTTTCAGCTTTCATTATCTTCTTTTTATGTACTTCCATTCCTTTCCCTCTTTCTTCAAGGATGGTGCCTTAAACAATGAACTAATATTTTCACCTTAATATTTGTGCTTTAAATTTTTATTTAAATTCTACCAACACTCTTAACAGCTTATCATCTGAAGGTATTGGACCTTTTCTTAGATTCAGTAACCATTATCATTGAGTATTTCCATTAATGATTACAACACATCTTTTTATTGTGTGTGTGTGTGTGGTTATGAGTTGTAGGAATTTCTAAAATTGGTTAGTAATAATTGTAACTGTATGGGCAGAAATATGTTGAATGGATGTGAGATATGGACCAACACCCTCAATCTCCAAAGTACCTTAGAAAAGTGTTAATAATATTGTAAAAGAAATCTTAATTCCAAAGTAATAAGTTGAAATGTTCACTGTGCAGAATGCCAGCCTAGAAGAGAAATATGATAATGATTGTTTTTTATAATGTATATTCCGTTTTCTAGTCACACCAAACCAGCTGGTCGAGTTGCTGAGGCTTTTGCAATTACTAATGACCTTGCACAGATTGTTCAATTACCTACAAGAATACCGGACAATCCTAACCATACAGTCAACACGCTTGATCTTTTCCTCACAACAACCCTTCTAAGTATACGGTCGAAGTGAGTGGTCCATTAGGCACCTCAGATCACAATTTGTTGATTGTCTCTTCTCCAATGGAGCCTTTATCTCATGGCTGTTCCCAAACGCCTATTGTTTGGCATTACAAGAATGCAAAATGGGATGACCTTGTGAGATTTCTTTTCTTCCTTGGTCGGATTACTCTTTCAAAACTTCTGATGTCAATGTTTTCTCAGATCATGTCAGTGAAATTACTCTTGTAGGAATAGAATCCTTTATTCCACACTCCACTTTAAAATCTCACCCTTTATCTAAACCTTGGTTTTCTAATAAATGTGCTAAGGCTGTTCAAGAGAAGAATGTTGCATATCGTAATTGGTTTGTTTCCAATTCTTCAGTTTCATTTTCTGCCTACACCAAAGCTCGCAACAATTGTAAAGCAGTTATTAATCAGTCCAAACTAGATTTTGAACAGACTAAGAGTAGAAAACTTGCTTCTTGCCCTAATGGTAGCCAAGCATTCTGGTCTTGCCAAAGTTATTGGCTGCAACTTTTGCCCATCTCTGCTCCCACCTCTGTCAAAACCAGATGGTTCTGTTGTAACTTCAGCCAAGGATAAAGCTGACCTGTTAGCATCTCATTTTTCTTCCAACTCATGTATTTATGATCTTGGTAAAACACCTCCCTCATTTCCAACATGCTCCATTCAATACCCCCTATGGTTTACCGCCAAAAGGATGTCAGAAGGATTTTGATGAATCTTGATTCTAAGAAAGCTCCAGTCTGATGGTATTTCTCCACTTGTTCTCAAAATGTGTGCTCCCGAAGTTACTCCTGTTTTTTGCTGCCTTTTTTTCACCTTCTTATTCTAAAGGTGTTTTTCCTTCTGCTTGGAAATTTGCTCATATCCAGCCAGTTTCTAAAAAGGGTGACAAATCCCTCCCATCCAATTATCATCCCTTGCAATTACTTCTACTCTTTCTAAAGTAATGGAGAAATCAATTAACCGCCAACTCTTAAACTACCAAGAAACCTTCCGTCTGATCAACGATGCCTGTATGGATTCCATCAGTGTCGATCCACTGGTGATATTCTGGTTTATGTTGCCCATTTATGGACAAATTCAATGGAAAAGTTCAGCGAAACACAAGCAGTTGCTCTTGACATCTCAAAGGCTTTCGATCGTGTTTGGAGTAAAGGCCTTCTAAACAAGCTTCCATCTTATGGTTTACCAACTGTTTTTTGTAATTGGTTATCCAGTTTTCTCTCTGATCACTCACTGAGAGTGATGGTAGATGGCTCTCTGTCTTCTAACTTCTCCCCTAATGCTGGTGTCACCCAAGGTTCAGTTCTTTCCCCCACTCTTTTCCTCTTGTATATTAATGACCTTCTTCCATTGACTGGAAATCCTATCCATAGTTTTGTCGATGATAGCAGATTGCATTCCACTTTCCCTTTTGAGAAACCTTGTCCTGCTCAATCAGCTTCAACTTCTCGAAAATCTGCTACCAATTCCTTAAATGCCGATCTCCAGCGGGGCAAAGGCAACTTAGTTGATTTCAATCCTTCTAAAACTCAGTCTTGTCTTATATCTCGCAAAAAAGGATTCTTCTTATGCTATGCTTATCTTTTGTGCTTATCTTTTGCCTAGAAATCGGAGATTTCTAGGCAAAATGATATATCTCTTTTTGGGATTACCCTGACTTCTAATCTCTTTTGGCAAAAGCGCATTACAAATATTGCTTCCTCTGCATTTAAAAAACTTGGTTTTCTCTTTTGCTCTCGGCGTTACTTTTCTTCCAAATAGCTGTTTACTCTTTACAAATCGCAAATCTGCCCTATCGTGGAATATTGTGCCCACATGTGGGATGGTGACCCCAAAACCTCTCTCAGGCTTCTAGATTCCGTTCAGAAGAGGGCAGTTAGGTTAATTAATGATTCATCTCTAACAGAGTCTCTCCACTCACTATCTCATAGATGTACTGTTTCTGCTGCATGCCTCTTCTACAGATATTTCCTTGGGCACTGTTCTTCTGAATTTGCTTCTATAATTCCCACTCTCTCTTTCAAAACAGTCTGAACACGATGTTGGCTGGTAGCCAACATCCATTTACTCTCCAACTTCAAACTCACAGAACCAACTTTTCATCTTCCTTGTTTATCCATTCAACTGCCATTTTCTGGAACAACCTTCCTTCATACGTGTTTCCTGAAAATTACAGTCTACAAAAGTTCAAAAAGTTCGAAGAAGAAATTTGGTCAACAAATATCTTCTTTCGTCTTCTCAACCTCCAACCCAAGCACGGTACTAAGTACTATAGGTTCTGATACCTCTCATGTTTGGGGTTTAAATTAAAAAAAAAAAAAAAACACATACCTCACAATTACATTTTTCAGAGTGCACTTATGTTATAGCTAACATAAACCAGTTTTGGTTTACACAAAAGTAAATTCTAACAAGTCAGTGCCGTCCTTCAGGAAATAGGGAACTAGGTGGCCAGAGGCAATAATAGGAGCAATAATTAACAACTGTGCCAAGATTTGTATCAAACCTACAAAATGACAATATTTATTTTTCATAGGGTGAAAATGAACTTTGTAATACATATTAACCAAATTTTGTAATAAACAAATATATTTATATAGAAAAGCCTATCCTTTCGCAGAGGAGTAGTATGTGCTTCATATAAATGAGTACTTTATATAAACCCAGTTTGTATTAACGAGATTTTACTGTATCTCCTAGTGCTCTGCCACTATCAAAAGTATGAGGGAATGGAAAGCCAAAAAAAAAATCAATAAATAGCTGAGCAACCCAAGAAAAAATAAAAATGGATATCAAAGTGAAGGAGGTACCAGATGACTGAGTCCTTGAATTATTCAAAGATGAGGAAGAGATGGATACAGGGCAGCATCCTTTCCTTCCAAAATAGGTGAAATCCAGGACTGAGAAAACAAAGCCCTCGCCCCTTCAGAATCCATCAGCTAGACCCACCAAATCTAAATAATGATGACATTTAATTTCTTGCAGTGGACTCCATTGGAATAGTGGAGTCCTTTTGCTTACAGGAAATGTATTTAAAGGCAAATGAAAACCTTTACTTGCATAATTGTTATTCACAAAGACAGAAGGGTCCAGGTGCTAAGCAGTATGATGTTCACGCAGTTCTCTGGCATATAGAGTATTTTCTCACTGTGACAATTCTTGTTAAGTTTTGAAAGTTTTTCTTACATTCCAGTTAATTAATTGTAAACTTTATCCTTACAAACTATAGGTAATTTTCAGAAAGCAAAATCACCTTTCTTTTTTTCCTTCATACTAACACACTAACTCTTATACTGCCTGGGCCTTCGAGCAGCACTGCTCCTGCCTCCCTGTGCTGGGGGCGGTAACCCGGGAGAAGGAATTAACTCTCCTAGGGCTGAAAGGATCAAATGTTTTCATCTTTAGAGCCATTGAGCTCAAGACCCAAGACAGGCGACACTGGAAATGATATTTTTTTTTTTTCCAACCCAAGAGGAGATAACATCATTCCTCATATTACATTCTCTATGAGACCAGCCTCTCAGTGAATTGTCTCCCATCTTTGTGCAGGAATGCATTGAGTCTTCTGTAGGCTCACCAAAATCAGTAAGCCGACTCAGGTGTGGCAATACATTGTTAGAGACTACTAATTCCCAATGTTCTGCAAAACTACTAAAGCTGACATCCTTTGGACATCCAGTAAAAGTTACTCACCATGCGACCCTAAAAAGATGGCATGGTGAGTAACAGGTAATGTTACTCACCATGGTAATAAATCCTATTCTGTTATTACTCCCTTATTCAAAGGGAGTAATAACAGAATAGGATTTATTAACTGTATCAGAGGAGGAAATTATCCAAGAACTATGTGAACAAAAAGTCATCCAAGCAAGGAGAATCATGACTCAAAAAGATGGTAATCTTGATCTGACAAAGTGCATAATTCTCACTTTAGCTCTCCTAACTTACACCCCTAACTCCAACAGGTGCTCGAATTGCCAAAAATACAGGCTCTCCCAAACTGCATGTCGAGGTGAAGCAGTAGAGTGGCAGAAGCAATACAGCATGCACTTGTGAATTTTGCAAATAATGTGTTTTGCGCTGCATTGTGGGTTACAGAAATGTTCGAAATGCATTTGATAGATGGGATATATATCTCTGTCAATGAAATCCAATAAAAATATTCCATCTGATATACCTAATTGCCATAAATATCTTCCCAAAGGGTAAAATGCATAATTAACGGAAATATAAGAAATCATGCAAATGGCAATCATGACAACCAAACATACATTTTATGTTTGGATGTCATGATATGTACACCAAACATAAAATGTATGTTGTGTTATGTCCAAACTGAAATGACAAGTTAACGTAATACATGTGACTCCCGCTTAATGCTGATAATTCGTTCCGGAAACAAATGGTAGGTCTTCTCTTCACATCACCAGTTTTACATTTTTAATTTCAGCACCCAGGATACTGTTGACGGCCTATTTTATCACCACTTCCCATAAGGTAACATGTGTATTTGTGAGTTGTGGTCGGTACCATAGTCCTAATCAATAATAAATGGTAGTGAAAAGATGCACAAATGTCAGTCAAAGTATTTGTACATATAAAATATTCTGCATTACGTACATATATAATTATGTTGGAACTACTTACGTATCAAAATTAAACTTAAAAAAATTCCAATTAAAATCATGAATTTAATCATGAAAAATTGTCGATTTTGGGCTGTACTTTGGCCCCCCTTCATGGTAAACTTTTAAATCCTCCACAACGTTACCAACCAACAATAAAGTCAACCGATCCTTCGCCGCTTTGAAACATGTCACTGTTTTTTTTTTTTTTTTTTTTCAATATTTTTCTTTCAATATGAAACTTCTTTTAGGCATTTGTTTCCAAAAAAGGCCTGCTTCATCTATGTTAAAAAGTTGTTGAGAAGTATAACACTCTTTTCAGTAATTTTAGCAAATTCTTTTTTGAAAGTTTTGGCTCCTTGTTCTGCACCTATGGCTTCTTCCTGGATTTGTTCAACCAGACCTTACTAGTTTTAAATGGTTCCACATTTTTTTTTTTTTTTTTTTCATAATATTTAACTTAACTGAATTCTGCATTGGATATTATCTTCAATAAAATTAGTTAAAGTCTCTCCATTTCAATCCTAATAGCCGGCCTAGCCCTAGTTGCTTGCAGTGGGACTGCTGTCTTTCCTGCTGCTAAAATTAATTCTTTATTTTTTATAATTGTTCTTACAGTTAAAACTTGCCAGTCCTAAATTATAGCACGCATCCGCTTGTCATTGATCGGAATTGATTTGCTTAAAAATGTCTAATTTAATTTTCAAATTCAGTCTTTCTTACATTTATAGTCTTCGTAGTGCGTCCAGACGTTGCTTTTTCATTCTTGTCCGCCATTAATAACTCTGAAAATGTAACTGCGTTGGTTGCATTAATTATGATACAATGTTCCAATAAACTGTCCACTACGCATGATGTCTAATACTGTACTGTGATGACTAGACTTCGGATAAATGCATATAATGCAAATATTACAAGAAATATACTTGATAATTTTTTAAAATTTTGATTTTGGAACTACGTAACAAGTCACTGTACTGTAATTAAATTAGCATGAGAGAAAATTTCACTGAGCGTGGGAAAATTCTCAAGTCAGTGTGGGAAACGTTTTAATGCTGTTTTGCTATTCATTTTCAAGCTATCGACTCCATGAAATGAAACGATTTCGTTAAATATGCCAAAAATGCAATCTGTAAAAGATCCGTTATAGTGATTTGTGACAGCGTTATAGTCAGATACGGGTTATGATATAAGAACAGCATTATCAGCGTAAAGCGAACTGCTTTATAACGAGGGCCTGCTTTAGTATTATGTACTATAAATCAGCAAAAAAGTCCTCAATATTTTGTTGTTCCTCTTCGAGCTGCAGTTACAGCCTTGCAATGATCTGGCATAGTGTTAGTCAATTTCTGGATATACGATTGCCCAATTTCATAGTCCCACACCCTTACAATGCTATCCTGCAGCTGAATCTTACTTGTTGGCTTCTTCTGAGCAATTTTAGATGACAATTTGTACCGACAGTTTTCATTCTTTCAAATCTCAACTGTTGCCGGCCCAGTTCAACACTATAATGCCAGCATTTCTGAGGTATGACTCACCTTAAGGGAGAAAAATGAGGGAAAACATTGGTGTAAGAATGTTTTAAGGTTTGTGAGACAAGAAGACAAACTCATCAAATCTAATAGCATAAAACGTACCAATTTTGCTGTGTGGCAAGGTGTTGAGTCGGGCTGAAAAATGCAGTTTTGGACATCTGTATGGTGATCCCTAATAACCCCCACGGGCTCACATCTGGGGAGTATGGGCTTGGCACGCCCAAGGTCCTGAGCTGGATATCATCATGCTTCCCTTTCTTGGTGATTCCTCTCTCTCTCTCTCTCAGGGTAATAGGGAAATTTTTTTTTTTTTTTTGGCCGATGCAACATAAGCCTCAGGCTTCCTTGCACCATATGGCTAATAATAATAATAATAAACTGATTTCAGTCACTCCTCCCAGATAGCAGTGTAGGTTTCTGCATTTACCTCTCCGTTAATAAACTTAATTCACTCCACTCTTTGCTTGTTATGCATCCCCAGACCATCTGACCAGCAAGGAACTTTACAGTTGATGTTATGGTATGTCAGGATGGTATGCCTCCAATTTTTGTCTTCTGACATATCGGTTTCTATCTGAGCCATGCAGGTTGAATTTCGATTCGTCAGAAAAGATGACGGTGTCCCATTGCTCTTTTGTCTATGAAACATGCATTTTAGCCCAAGCAAGTAGCTACTTTCTGATCTGTCGGGTCAACAAAGGCTTCCAAGAAGAAGCCTATGTAGACCTAAAGTTCTTCGGCCAATAGGCTTGCAAACCACATTCCGAAAGCTGTCTTTGGATAGTTTGTACACTTTTTAACAGCAGAGGCATAGCCGTTTCAAATATCGAACTTGGGAAGGCATAGTCACTCTCTTACGGCCTGTTCCAGGTCTTCTCTTCACATCACCAGTTTTACATTTTTAATTTCAGCACCCAGGATACTGTTGACGGCCTATTTTATCATCATGCACAGAAAGCCAGTCTTGGGACAAAGCACCAGCTGCACATTTTTTCCTTGGTATCAACTGATCATATGGAGCCATGCTTACTCCTCCACAAAACAGAATACTAATGAGCGTATATGCCCTTCCAACACCATATTTATAGAAACGGCTGACCCAATACCTTGCAATTATTGTCTGATGCAGTAGAAGCATTATGATGCAATAACCCCACGGATGCACATCTGGTGAGTATGGGCTTGGCACACCCAGTGTCCTGAGCTGGAAATCATTATTCTTCTCTTTCTTGGTGATTTCCTTCTACTTCTGTCTCTCTCTCTCTCTCTCTCTCTCAGGGTAACTCTGAATTTTTTTTTTTTTTTAGCTGACGCAGCATCAGGAAATACATATGAAGGAAGGTTGTTCCAGAAAACAGCAGTTGAATGAATAAACGAGGAAGATGAAAAGTTGGTTCGTAAGTTTGAAGTTGGACAGAAAATGGTTGGTGGTGGCACATGTTTGGACTGTTTTGAAAGAGAGAGTGGGAATTATTGAAGCCAATTCGGAAGAACAGTGCCCATGGAAGTATCTGTAGAAAAGGCATGCAACAGAAACAGTAAGTCTACGAGACAGAGAGTGAAGAGACTCTGTTAGAGAGGAGTCATTAATTAACCTAACTACCCTCTTCTGAATTGAATCTAGAAGCTTTAGAAAGGTTTTGGGAGCACCGCCCCTGATGTGGGAACAATATTCCATGGTAGGGCAGATTTGAGATTTGTACAGAGTGAACAGCTGTTGGGAAGAAAAGTAGCTCTGAGAACGAAAGAGAAAACCAAGTTTTTTAAATGCAGAGGAAGTAATATTCGTAATGTACTTGTGCCAAGAGAGATTAGAAGTCGGAGTAATCCCCAAAAGAGATATATCATCTTGCCTAGAAGTTGCAGTGTCACCAAAGATAAACATAGGAGCAGAAGAATCCTTTTTGCAAGATGTAAGACAAGACTGAGTTTTAGAACGATTGAAATCAACTAAGTTATCTTTGCCCCAATGGAGAATTATCTGGAGATTGGCATTTAAGGAATTGGTAGCAGATATTCGAGAAGTTGCAGCTCATTGAGCAGGGCAAGGTTTCTCAAAATGGAAGGTGGAATGCAATGTGCTATCATCGACAAAACTATGGATAGGATTTCCAGTCAATAGAAGAAAGTCATTAATATACAAGAGGAAAAGATTGGGGGAAAGAACTGAACCTTGGGGGGGGGGACATCAGCATTAGTGAAGAAGTTAGAAGAAAGAGAGCCATCTACCATCACCCTCAGTGAGCGATCAGAGAGAAAACTGGATAACAAATTACAAAACACTTGGGAAACCATAAGATGGAAGCTTGTTTAGAAGACCTTTATGCCAAACATGATCAAAGGCCTTTGAGATGTAAAGAGCAACTTCATGTATTTCTTAAAAACTTTTCCATTGATTTTGTTCATGAATGAGTAACACAAGACAGAATATCACCAGTGGATCCACACTGATGAAATCCATACTGGCGATCATTGATCATACGGAAGATTTCTAGGTAGTTTAAGAGTTGGCGGTTAATTGATTTCTCCATTACTTTAGAAAGAGTATAAGCATTTGCAATAGGACGATAATTGGATAGGAGGGATTTGTCACTCTTTTCAGGAACTGCCTGGATATGAGCAAACTTCCAAGCAGAAGGAAAAACACCTTTGGAATAAGAAATTGAAAAAAGGTGGCAAACAACAGGAGTAAGTTCAGGAGCACAGGTTTTGAGAACAAGTGGAAAAATACCATCAGGAACTGGAGCTTTCTTTGCATCAAGATTCATCAAAATCCTTCTGACATCCTTATGACAGAAGACCACAGGATGCATTGAATGGAGTCTGTTGGGAATGGTAGGAGGTGTTTTACCAAGATCATTAATACATGAGTTGGAAGAAAAAGTGGGATGCTAGCAGGTCAGCTTTATCCTTGGCTGAAGTGACAACAGAACCATCTGGTTTGGACACAGGTGGGAGCAGAGATGGGCAAAAGTTGCGGCCAATAGCTTTTGCAAGACCAGAATGCTGGACTACCATTAGGGCAAAAAGCAAGTTTCTACTCTTAGTCTGTTCAAAATCTAGTTTGCACTGATTAATAACTGCTTTACAATTGTTGCGAGCTTTGGTGTAGGTAGAAATTGAAACTGAATAATTGGAAACAAGCCAATTACGACATGCAACATTCTTCTCTTGAACAGCCTTAGCACATTTATTGGAAAACCAAGATTTAGATAAAGGACGAGATTTTAAAGTGGAATGTGGAATAAAGGATTCCATTCCTACAAGAATAATTTGACTGACACGATATGAGCAAACATTGACGTCAGAAGTTTTGAAACAATAATCCGACCAAGTAAAGAAGAAAAGTAATCTCGCAGGTCATCCCATTTTGCATTCTTGTAATGCCAAACAATACGAGGTTGGGAATCACCATGAGATAAAGGCTCCATTGGGGCAGAGACAATCACCAAGTTCTGATCTGAGGTGCCAAAAGGACCACTCACCTGAACAGTGTGCTTAGAAGGGTTTGTGAGAAAAAGATCAAGCATGTTATCTGTATGGTTAGGATTGTCCAGTATCCTTGTAGGTAAATGAACAATCTGTGCAAGGTAATTAGTAATTACAAAAACCTCAGCATCTCGACCAGCTAGTCGGTGTGACTAGGAAATGGAAGTCAGCTGGTGTTGTGAACATTAAAATCACCAAGGAAAATTACCTCACTGCTAGGAAAGTTGTACTGGAGAAAGTCAAGTTGCAAAGAGAGAAAGTCAAAGAGCTCCAAGTGATGAGTGAAGTTGGGAGAGCTGTAGAGACAAAAGATGAATTTGAAACAATAAGGTAGAGGGATTTTAAGCCAGAGAACATCAAAGAGAGGAGATTTCAAATTGCCAAGTCTCTGATAGGGAATATCAGAACGGACATATGCACAAGTACCACCTTTGAGGTGAAAGGAATCATACAGCGAATAATTTGGTCATCTGAGATGAGCAGTAGTTGAATCAACTGATAACTGGAATTCTGGGCCCCGAGTGCCAAGCGATTTTTCTCTGCGACTCATAAAGTGATCTTTGAAAGTGATATAGTTCTATTTTTGTTGCACGATTTTCTCCTGTTTTGTTCACTTAAAGTGGTTCTTCACTTAAAAAGTCTTACGTAAGAACCCAGAAAGGAAATCTACCTTTCTTTTTTAGTATTTATGTTAAATACTCACACTCTACTAACCTTAATAACCGCTTGGTCACTGGTGGCATCGCTCCTGCCTCCACATGGCGGGGCCGGTAATCTGGGAGAAGAAAGACCTTCTCCCAGGGCTAAAAGGAGTAAACATGGACACACATGATTTCCCAAGATTAGAGCCAAAGAGCTCTCAACATGACAACCACAAAACTGATCATGACTTCTCATTGTCGAAAAGACTAAAAAAGGATGCAAACAAGCAGGAACCTCCAGCTTTCCTGATTATTCATTCTCTGTCTTCACAACCTGTCAGCAAGCTCTCTCTCCTTTCATCATACAACGATGCCTTGTAAATGCAGCAGCATCTCCAAAAATGGTGAAACGTCTTCAGTCCGGTGACTTGCTAATAGAGACCTCTCACCCGAGACATTCTGATCTCCTGTTAAAACTTACATCTTTAAGTGGAATTCCAATTCAAGCCACTCCACATAACACCCTGAATTCTTCCAAGGGAATGATCAGTGAATGAGACCTATTGAATGTTTCCGAGGAAGAAATAATCCAGGAACTAAAGGATCAAAATGTCACTAAGGCCAAGAGAATTATGATACGAAAAGACGGCACCTTAGTCCCAACACGTAGCATAATTTTAACCTTTAGTTCACCGAATCTACCATCCTCAGTGAAAGCAGGCTATTTAAACTGTCGTGTTCGGCCCTTTATCCCAAACCCTCTGAGATGCTACAAATGTCAGAAATTTGGCCACTCCCAGACAGCATGCCGTGGAGATGCAACCTGTCTGAAGTGCGGTTGCAAAACTCATACTCAATCTGAATGCAAGGCCCAAACTCCACAGTGTCCCAATTGCAAGGGCAATCATCCAGCTTACTCCAAAGATTGCGATCTCTGGAAGTTAGGAAAAAAAATACAGAAATACAAGACTGAAAATAAAGTTTCTTTTCAAGAAGCTAGAAGACAAGTAAAATTTAAGTATTCCAAAAACAACTTACACTTCGGCTACCCATAGTTTCAAATCAGTAGCATGTCAGACAGATTTGTCAGTCTCTCCTGACAAATCGATCGCCGACTGGGCTCGATCAGTACTATCAACTCAACCTACATCTGAATCACAGTTAGTGGACCAAAGTAACAATACGCCACTCACAGTTCCAACTCAAAACGTAACCCACAGTACAATGACAGAAAAATTGCATAAATCAGATCCTGTGGAGGTCAAACAACCAACAAGCATGGATACTGATGATATGCCCAACCAAGAAGATTTTCTTGAATTGCATGCAGATGGAGATATGGAAGATGAAAATGATTCAGGACGCCCTAATTTTCCCAGAAAAGAAAAATCTAAATCCGACCGTTACAAGCAACCCACGCATAAAAAGCAGACAGATTCATCTTCCTCTTACAAAACCAAATAATGGAACATATTATCCAATGGAACTGTCGAGGTCTTCGCAGTAACTTAGATGATATACATGAATTAATTCATCACTATAAACCTCTTGCAATGTGCTTACAAGAAACTAATTTGACATCGCTGGTCTCAGTTTCAATCAAAAATTACACTGTATTCAGACAAGACAGGGCTGTCTCCAATAACCCTCATGGAGGAGTAGCGATACTCGTGGACTCAAGCATCCCCGCCAGACGTATTCCATTACAAACATCCTTAGAAGCCATTGCCACGAGAGTTGTTAATGGTATTACTTTTACATTGGTTTCCATTTATCTTCCGCCTAATCATCAATATACTATTCAGGAACTTGAAGATCTTGTTATGCAGTTACCATCACCGTTTTGTTTACTAGGAGACTTTAATGCACATCACCCATTATGGGGTTCTCCCACCTCAGACAGACGAGGTAAGCTTATCGAAATGCTGATCGATAGGCAGAATTTATCATTACTGAATACTGGGTCTCCTACATATGTGCATCTCCCTACAGGCTCAACGTCTGCCATAGACCTTTCCATCTGTTCCCCAATCCTCTTTCCAAGTATAGATTGGATATCTCTGAGTGATCCTTATAGCAGCGACCATTTTCCATTAATCTGCAAAATTCAAACATCCTATTCCTTTCCAACAGAAAGTCCAATTAAATGGAAATTTTCAAAGGCTGACTGGGCACAATACAGATCACACATCTCATTTGACAACGATATCATTCAGTCCGGTTCCATCAACAGTGTTACTGAGCACATCACGAATCAAATGCTGGCAGCCGCATCCGTCGCAATTCCTCAATATCAATCAAGCAAGAAATAGACGAAAAATAAATTACTGGTGGAATGAAGATTGCAATAATGCAAAAAAAGAGAAAAACAAAGCATGGAATCTTTTCCGCAAATATCCTACCACCTCCAATCTTATTAACTATAAACGGCTTAGAGCTAAAGCTCGCTATATCAGACGCAAAGCAAGAAAAGAAACTTGGATTAAATTCGCCACATCAGTTAATAAAAATACCGATATCAGATTAATCTGGAGAAAAATAAAATGTTTGAACAATAAATTTCCACCTCTATCCACCCCACTACTAAACTGGAATGGACAGGAACTCTCTAATCCCACAGAAATATCAAATGCACTGGGAATTGTATTTTCTTTGTTGTCTTCTTGTAATGCTTATGAACAAACATTCCAAAAATGTAAAACAGTTGCAGAGAAATCCAGACTGAATTACACTGACAATTCTGCTTTATCCTATAATCAACCATTTACCATGTTTGAGCTACAGCAATCTCTTACAAACTCGAAAAACAGTGCTGCTGGCCCCGATGGGATATATTATGTAATGCTAAGAAATCTGGATCAAAGATCACTCTCTTCGCTGCTAATATTTTATAATCGAATATTTTCTGAACATACCTTCCCAAGCTCCTGGAGTCATTCATATGTACTACCGATTGCAAAACCCGGTAAAGATCATTATGCTCCTCAAAATTACAGACCGATATCCCTTACCAGCTGTCTCAGCAAAACTCTCGAGAAAATGATACATCGCCGTCTCACTTGGTTCCTTGAGTCTCAAAACTTGATAGATAACAACCAATTCGGTTTCCGGAAAAACCGATCCTCATTAGATCTCATGATCAAAGCCGAGTCAAATATCGGAAATGCTTTCATCAAAAAGGAACATCTCGTCATGGTCTGTCTTGATGTTGAAAAAGCCTTTGACACTACGTGGCGCTTTGGCATCTTAAAGGATCTACATTCTCTTGGCCTGAGAGGTAATTTACCATATTTTATCCAAAATTTCTTTCAACGGAGATCCTTTCAAGTTCGTTATTGGGGAACCCTCTCTAAAATCTTTATCCAAGAAGAAGGAATCCCACAAGGGTCTGTTCTCAGCGCTACCTTTTTTGCAATGAGAATGAATCATATAATGGAACTCATTCCGAAAACTGTGGATTCATACCTTTTCGCAGATGATCTCTCAATTTCTTGTCATTCTCAAAACATGCATTACATTGAACGCCAACTTCAAATATCAATGAATCACATCCTGACATGGATGACATAAAATGGTTATAGACTATCCAGCCAGAAATCTACTGCCATTCACTTCTGCTCCAGACGCAATATGCATCCAGAACCTGAGCTGCACTTGAATAACCATCCTCTTCCCATAACTAATTGTATTCGTCTGCTAGGATTGTTCTTTGACAATAAGTTAAATTTCCAAAAGCACATAGAACATCTCCGGACTACTTGTCAAAAAAAACTGAACATACTCAGAGTCTTATCAGCCACAACATGGGGAGCAGATCGTTACAGCCTGCTTCATTTATATAGAACCATAATCAGATCACGATTGGACTACGGCGCACCTGTCTTCGACTCTGCTAGGGAGAGTGCTTTATCTCGCCTCAATCCTATTCAACATTCAGCTCTCAGAACAGCACTGGGTGCATTCAGAACATCTCCAGTGCAAAGTTTGTATGTTGAAGCTCATGAACCTCCCCTAAATATCAGGAGAAAGATGCTGCTGCTGAACTATGCAACCAAGATCCAAAGCCAGATGACCCATCCTAATTGGTCAATTCTTTACAATCCACAGTTTACGAGCTTTTATGGAAACAAACCACAGTCAGTTCGGCCTGCTGTTATTAGGCTAAATCAACTAGCAGAAGATTGGGATATTCACTTCAATAAAATCTTACAAGATCCTATAGAACCAGACCCTCCATGGTCTGTCATCATGCCACTTTGTGAAAATTATTTCCAACAATGGGGTAAACACTCCCCATCAGATATTAACATCCAACGGCTACACATAGCGCATTCTCAACGTTATCCTGACTTCATTAAAATTTATACAGATGGATCGAAGTCTGAAAGTGGAACGGGCGCAGCAGTAGTATTCCCTGATATTATAATTTCTCTATCTCTCCCAACAGAATGCAGTAGTTACACGACTGAATTATATGCCATAAAGCTTGCTATAGAACATATTTTCCATATGTCAATTAAAAAGAGCTTAATATACACAGACTCGCAGAGTTCCTTATTAGCCTTGCAACACAACTCCCCATCTAATCACTCTCTAATAAAGCACATTAGAACAGAGTTGATACGTCTGAGAGAGAATCAACAAAAGATTATTTTCTGCTGGATACCTGGCCATACTGGAATACCAGGTAATGAAATTGCGGATGATGCTGCCAAACATCCATCGAGTGCAGCCCCAACGAATTCCTTAGTATCGTTCATAGACTATAAAATTAAGATCCGAAGTATATATAAAGATCGATGGACTCTGCAATGGCAAGCGCAAATTCATAATAAACTTTTTCAAATTAAACCTGTACCAAAATTATGGGCTTCCAGCCCCATTGCAAACAGACAAGAAGAAGTAATTCTGGCCAGAGCCAGAATCGGCCATACTCATTTAACTCATTTGTTCCTCCTGTCAGGTAATGACCCTCCTCAGTGTAATATGGCCTAAGTAGCCATTGCACTTAAAACCCCCATCAACAACAACAACAAATGGAATTCTGTCAGAAAAAGTAAATGGGGTTTTGCAGACTTCAAGTGGAAATAGACATCATTGAGACTAGAATTGAGACCATGTACATTTGTGAATTGAACTATTGGGAGGTTTAGATCTTTTTGCACATAAGCTTACTCTATTAGTTTGACAATTCATGATGTATTCAATAGTAAGAAAAAGTGGGGGGAGGACATGCTCTATGAAGTAATAAAATTTTTGGATTCTTAGTATCGAATTCCTTAGTATCGTTCATAGACTATAAAATTAAGATCCGAAGTATATATAAAGATCGATGGACTCTGCAATGGCAAGCGCAAATTCATAATAAACTTTTTCAAATTAAACCTGTACCAAAATTATGGGCTTCCAGCCCCATTGCAAACAGACAAGAAGAAGTAATTCTGGCCAGAGCCAGAATCGGCCATACTCATTTAACTCATTTGTTCCTCCTGTCAGGTAATGACCCTCCTCAGTGTAATATGGCCTAAGTAGCCATTGCACTTAAAACCCCCATCAACAACAACAACAAATGGAATTCTGTCAGAAAAAGTAAATGGGGTTTTGCAGACTTCAAGTGGAAATAGACATCATTGAGACTAGAATTGAGACCATGTACATTTGTGAATTGAACTATTGGGAGGTTTAGATCTTTTTGCACATAAGCTTACTCTATTAGTTTGACAATTCATGATGTATTCAATAGTAAGAAAAAGTGGGGGGAGGACATGCTCTATGAAGTAATAAAATTTTTGGATATGGCATACACATTAGCATTAGTAGAGGCATATGATGGAAGAAAGCAAGCTTATGCCGCATCAACCAAAAAAAAAAATAATAAAACACTCCTATTTCACCTCTCCGTTTGTTCGAAATACCTGTCCAGCTGAGCCTTAAATTTATTTAGGCTATCAACTTCCACAACAAGGGATGGAAGTCTGTTCCAGCAACCAACTACCTGCTGGCTAAAGGCAAATTTCCGCACATCTATCTTACATCTGTCTTTCCTCAATTTGAATTTATGCCCTCTCAGGAGATTATTCTGAGCAAGAGGAAGAATCCCATCAGCACTGAGCATGCTCAAACTATTCAAGGCTTTATACACCTCTATCAGATCACCTCGTCGCTGCCTAGTCTCCAGACACTGTAATTTGCAAAACTTAAGCCTTTCTTCATAAGAAGTTTGTTCTTTTTTTCTCCCTTTGGGGAAAAAAAGAACAAACTTCTTATGAAGTTTTCTCCCCCCCCCCCGTTTTTTTCTCCCTTTGTTCCATTCACTAATCTTGCCCTTCTCTATACTTGTTCCAGCAGCTCTAGATCATTCTTGAAATGAGACCTCCAGACCTGTATACAGTACTCAAGGTGTGGCCTGACCATTGCCTTATACAAGGGAATAATCACCTCCTTATTCCTGCTAGAAAAAATTCCTGTATATCATTGACAAGACACCATGAGCTACTCTTGCAGCCTGTCTGCACTGCTCAGAGAACATCATATCTGCCTGCACAATTGCCCCCAGGTCCTTTTCATTCTCTACCACTGTCAGTGTAGTACCACAGAGTTGATATGTTGCTCTGGGGTTACTGTTTCCCATATGTGGTCTTTACATTTGTCAATGTTAAACTTCATTTGCCACCTCTCAGCCCAACCTTTTCTAACTCAACCTTTCCAGATCCTGTCGCAGCAGCAGTATAGTGTCAGTAGTGTCCTTAACAAACCTGCCAACCTTGGCATTGTCTGCAAACTTGGATATTAAGCTTGATATACGATCATCAATATCATTTATAAATACAGAAAACAATAATGGACCCAACACTGAACCCTGAGGGACTCCACTAATAACAATAGTCCACGATGAGCAGTGTGCATTGAGTACCATTCTCTGTCTTCTCCCCCTCAACCATCCCTTTATCCATAGCAGCAATTTGCCTCCAATGCCATACTGCTCCAATTTATGCAGCAGTCTGCCCTGTGCAACTGTATCAAAAGCCTTTCTAAGATCCAAATATATAATATCAAAGTTATTCCCTGCATCCAGTTCTTTTGTGACTGTATCATAGTATCCAATCAAATTGGTCAGGCAAGACTTTCCCTTACCATGGTAAGAATATACCCAGATCCTTAACAATACATGGCCTCGACAATGCCACCCGCGCACACACACACGCACACACTACTTGGACTCCCTCCAGTCACTATCTTGAAGAATAGAGGTTGCAAGATTATACACTAGCTGATCCGGAAGTCTCCTAAAGAGTTACCAATAGGTTCGGTCCAGTGTACTAACTAGCGTCCGGCCTGCCAACACCATTTTAGAGCTGTACCCTCGAAATGTAAGGAAGATTGGATCTCGCCATGATGTTCATCATAATCTCAAAAGTCATCGGTCATATTGCATGATGGAAGAGGTGGGGAAGGGTTGACTGGAACTTAGCTCTGGAGACTAAACACGGGTTCCACCACTTCAAGCCTCCAATAAGCAAAGTGGTGGTATTGCACCGGCTGATGAGAGTCATCTTCCACCTAGTATTGCTTGACAACACAGAGGGGCGGCATTCCTCCGTGTGGTCTGGGCATCCCACCTCGTCCCCGTGCTTACGTTGGTTCACACCTGGGTGGTCACCCACAGTTTGCTTGTGCATGGGGGTTATAACCATGATTACTAACAGTCCCACCATCGTGAAGGTGTAAGCAGAGTATTTGGCTGTCACAGACCGTCTGGACTTCACAGATATTGGGTCCACTTGACTTGAATGTCACCCGAATATCTGTTCCATCAGCGTTTTAGACTGCCAGGTAACAAGTACAGCTTGTCTGGCATATCTGAGAGAATGTCTGTGACAACCTCAAATACCAAATTTACTGATTCTCTGCAAGCCTAAGCACAAATAAACTCGCCTCCTCAGTCTCATTCTATTTACTAATTTCGTGAGGAAGACTGGAATGAATATGCCTCTTGTGTATCATATTGATGATGATATAGTCCAAATCCAGCCAATAGACAATGTTACTGAAATTATAACTAACCAGAATTTACAAACTGCTAACTCTCTTATACCAAAATTTTTGTGAGGAAAATATAAATACAGCAATTACTGGTGCCTCTGTAGTCAGGTAGGCAGGAGCAGCAGTGCGTAGCACACGCTTCTTGATTAGACCTGGGTTCGAGCCCGTGACCTCCAAATACGGAAAGGTCAGGGAATGCCCACCGCATATCCCCGGAGCAATATAGCCTTAGTTGCTAATGCTCCTAAAAAAAAAAAAAAAAAAACCAAACCAAAACAGCAATTACTGGTGGAATCCTTAATGTACGCTCACTAAACAGGAAAAAAATGGAGCTTGGAATGTGTTTTACAAATACTCTACAGCTGTTAACCTGATTAAAGGGGGGGGGCTTGAGGGGGAGAAGACAGAGAGTGGTAATCAATGGACACTGCTAGTCTTGGGCTAATGTTATTACTGGAGTCCCTCAGGGTTCAGTATTGGATCCATTATTGTTTTCTGTATTTATAAGTGATATTGATGATGGTATATCAAGCTTAATGTCCAAGTTTGCGGACGATACAAAGGTTGGCAGGGTTGTCAAGGACACTACTGACACTATGCTGCTGCAACAGGATCTGGAAAGGTTTAGCAGACGGGCTGAGAGGTGGCAAATGAAGTTTAACATTGACAAATGCAAAGTACTACATATGGGAAACAGCAACCCCAGAGCAACGTATAAACTCTGTGGTACTACACTGACAGTGGTAGAGAATGAAAGGGACCTGGGAGTGGTTGTGCAGGCAGACATGAAGTTCTCTGAGCAGTGTAGATGGGCAGCAAGAGTAGCTCATGGTGTATTGTCAATGATATATACGAATTTTTCTAGCAGGGATAAGGAGGTGATTATTCCCTTGTATAAGGCAATGGTCAGGCCACACCTAGAGTACCGTATGCAGGTCTGGAGGCCTCATTTCAAGAAGGATGTAGAGCTGCTGGAACGAGTACAGAGAAGGGAGGGCAACAAGATTAGTGAATGGAACAAAGGGGTGCTCTTACGAAGAAAGGCTTAAGTTTTGTAAATTACAGTGTCTGGAGACTAGGCACTGGTGAGGTGATCTGATAGAGGTGTATAAAGCCTTGAATGGTTTGAGCATGCTCAATGCTGATGGGATTCTTCCTCTTGCTCAGAATAATCACCTGAGAGGGCATAAATTCAAATTGAGGAAAGACAGATGTAGGATAGACATGCGGAAATTTGCCTTTAGCCAGCCGGTGGTTGGTGGATGGATCAGACTTCCATCCCTTGTCGTGGAAGTTGATAGCCTAAATAAGTTTAAGGCTCAGCTCAGCTGGACAGGTATTTTGAACGAACAAGAGGGGTGAAGTGGAAGTGGTTATTTTTTATTTATTTATTTATTTATTTTTTTTTTTTTTTGGCTGATGCTGCATACTCTTGCTTTCTTGCATCAAATGCCTTTACTAATGCTAATGCTAACTTCAAAACACCCAAAGCCAAGTCCCATCAAATAAGAAGAAAAGCATGGATTAGTTATTCTTCAACTATTAATAAAGACACAGACAATAGGATCACCTGGAGAAAAATTCAAATGCTGAGTGGTAAATATATATAGTCCTAGCCTCAATACTAAACTGAAAAGTTTAACCTTTTGATGTAATTACAGACTGATTTCATTGACTTGCTGTTTAGGCAATGGTCTGGAAAAAATAGTGCACAGGCAGCTAACATGGTTCCCGGAAATTATAAAAGCTTGCTAAAGAATAATCAGTACAGGTTTCAGAAGAATCAATTCATATTAGATGTTATGATCAAAGCAGAAGTAAACATCTGCAGTACTTTCATAAAGGGAACAACACTTGGTCCTGGTTAAACCCAATATTGAGAAAGCCATCAATACTACTTGGAAATAAAGGTGTTCTTAAATCAAAATGAACAGAGTGAAGAACAATAAGAACAGGTAACAAGAGATACACTTAAATAATATCCTTTCACCATGGAGCACCTATGCATTCAGAGTATCTCCTATTAACAAGTTGGTCAAGGATACAGCCAAGCCCTTGGCTGATAAAGCCAAGCCCTATGTGTATCCATGTAATATCAGAGATAGCGGGGAAAGTTTGGCACTCATACTATTGCATGGGATGTGAGTAGGTTTTAAGTTTCATTTATCATATGTTATTTTAAATTAACTAAACTTATATTAACAGTTATGAGAAATACTGCTAAAAATACAGCTCACGCTCTCTCTCTCTCTCTCCATATCAAACGGATCATTCTGGTCGTTATGTGCCGAGAGCCAGCGATTAGTGAGGTAAATATATACACAAGTAGAAAAATATTGCAAAATTAATAATGCAAACAAAAAAAAATATTAAAATATGAAACAGTATTACAAATAGCTTTTTGGCAACAATCTAATTGACAGAAATTCCAACATGTGTTTTATCTACTGTTGGTAGCTTCGTAGGTGGAGTGGCACTGTGTTGATTCTTAATATACAGTTATACACTTTCACAAAATTTTTGGCTAATTAATTAACTTTGCAGTGGCTGTGTTGCATCTGACAGGCACCACTCCAAAAAAAAAACAAAAAATACTGATTCCACATTAATTGTTGGTTTACGGTTAATTTTTCTAATTTTCTGTACTTTCCTAAAAATAGACACAGTTTTAGTCTAGTAATCTTGCAAGTGAACAATTATTGTTTACCTGGAATTATATATGGTAAGTAACTGTTAGGTCCACTAAAACTGCTGTTTTTACTATCATTACCCTTTGCCGCATCTTGCTACTTTTAGTTTGTGTAGCGGAAATAAATTTTAGCTTCATTTTAGGAAGAATGTAGAGCTGCTGGAATGAGTACAGAGAATGGTAACGAGATTGGTGACAGGAACAAAGGGTTGCTCTTACCAAGAAAGGCTAAAGTTCTGCAAATTACAGCATCTGGAGACTAGGCACCCACAAGGTAATCTGATTGAGGTGTATAAGACCCTGAATGATTTGTGCAAGCTTATTGCTGATGGGATTCTTCCTCTTTCTGCGATTATACACCTGAGGGGCATAAATTCAAATTGAGGAAAGACAGTAAATAGACAGTATAATTGTAAAATAGATGTGCAGAAATTTGCCTTTATCCAGCCTGTGTTTGATTGCTGGAACAAACTTCCATCTGTCATTGTGGAAGTTAGCTTAAATAAATTCAAGGAAGAACTGGACGAACTTTTGGAGCCACAGAATGTTTCAGGTTAGCTATCTAAACAACTTATCCTGATTATTTGAATAGGAGATGGATGGAATCAGTGCACATACTTTCCACATGCAGTTGAATCGTATGTTTGCTGATGACCTGATCATGCCTTGTCAGTCACAAACTGTGTGAGTAACATTGAAATGCAACTTTCCATAGACAAAATAGAATTGTGGGGATTCTATTCTAAAATAGAAAAATAGAATGGCCATTCCCTAGCAGAAAAGAATTCCACCTTAATTACTTTCTGTAAAAACCATGTTATATCCAGATTCAGAAATATGTTTAAAAAACAATCTGATTCCCCTTACCAACAACCTTCATTTATTGGGTTTATATATTGAGATGATAAACTAAATTTTGCTACTTATACCTTTCAGACCTTAAAAAATTGAACATTTTAAGAGCTGTCTCCATTATATCCTGGTGTTTTGATAGACATTCCCTCATAGAATGTTAATTCAGTTCCACTTAGATTACGGATCACCTGTCTGTGACTTTGTAAGGAACAGTTTATTACATCTGAATACCATCCAGGATAGTGCCCTTAGGATAGCTATGGGAACCTTCAGAATATCTCTGGTTCACAGCTTATATATTGGGGCAAATGAACCTGCACTGCACCTTTGCAGAAAATCCTTACTGTGTAACTGTGTGGAAAAATTAGAAGCATTCCATCTCACCCCAGTTGGGAATACCTGTTTGACCTTCCATATCCAGCCACGGGTGCCAAGCATTTATAGTGATCAGGTGATTTCTCTGAGATTATAAAGTGATTTATATAGTGATAGAGTGATACATATTTATATAGTTTAAAGCAAATTCTCTATTGTATATATGTAGTTGCTGAAAAGTATCAGCGCAAAGATTCCTAAGAAAGGAAAGACACCTTTCTTTTATCTATATCCTAGCTCTACTAACCTACTTCTGCTTGGTCACTAGGTCGCACCGCTTCTGCCTTCCCATGGCGTGACTGGAAACCTGAGAGGAAAAGCTCCCACTCCCAGTGCTAAGAGGAGCAAACACAAATGATCCAAATAAGAAAAAATTAGTATATGACATTGCTTTGTGTACCTATTTTTATAGTCCTTCATTCTTGTGATATGTGGTTTCTGATATTACAAATATCTCATTATCCTAATTTTTCTGACTCCTTTGAGTTGGAAAAATGAGGATAATGAAACGTTTGTAACCAAAAGACAAAAATAGTACATGACATCACTTTGTGCACCAATTTTTATAGTCCTTCATTCTATGACAGAACAGCCATTAGGAAAATAATTGTCACCATTTTTCATCCAGAAATGTTTATAAAGAGTGGCTGGAACACTTAAAAATGTCAAACAACTCAAATCAGGCAACATTCTAGTCAAGACAGCTAATGCAAAACATGCAGAAAGACTGCTTCAAATGACAACTTTTGGTGGAATCCCAGTAATGGTCTCTCCCCATAATTGCCTAAACACATCGAAAGGAGTGATATCAGAATGGAACGTTATCAGCGTCTTCGAAGAAGAAATTAAAAACGAGCTGGAAGATATGAAGGTGTCATAGCTGTGAGTAGGATTAAAGTAACTACTGCTGGGACACTTACCCCAACTAGAAATCTCATACTGACCTTTAACACTCCCAACCCACCTACATTAGTGAATGCCAGATATCTAAGTTGTAACATCAGACCATACATTCCGATCCGATCCTCTCCTCTGATTAAATGCAAAAAGTATGGTTATTCACAACTGGCATGCCATGCCATGAAGTAGCTATCTGTTCTAGCTGTGGATCTCAGGATCAGACCATTTAGAACTGTCTAGCCTAGCAACCGAAATGTCCAAACTGTAAGGGGGACCATTCCACCTATTCTAAAAACTCTGAATATTGGAAAAGAGAAAAACAGATACAAAGATATAAAGTAGAACATTCTGTGATATACCAAGAAGCTAAAAGAACAGTACTCCCAACTACCATAAACAGGCTTCCTATACACAGGAAGGCCTGTTTATGCATAAGAAATCTGCGTACGATAGAGACCCAAACAGATTTCGCAATTCCTCCAAAGAAATCTATTTCAGACTTGGCACAAGCTCTACTCACAACATCTCAACCAAAAAAAATATAAATAAATAAATAAACAAACTTACTCACAAACACACACTATTCATACCTACTGATGCAAAACATTCAGATATGAAAACTCCTCAAGAAAACCGTAATGTCATAAGCAAGAAGTCAACCGAACAAATGGAGACAGAAGCAACTAATCAAGCAGACGCAAGTACTAGAGATTTTTGTGGATGAAGATATGGATACCGGTAAACCATATTTTCCAAAGGAAAAACCTTAGTTTGGAAAGTTTAAAGCACGATCTAGGAAACAGTCTGAAACCTTCTCTAAACCCAAATAATGAAAACTATAATCCAATGGAACTGCAGAGGATTCTGCACCAATATACACGATATATACAATCTAATTGAGCAGCATACCCTGCTTTGTCTTTGCCTACAAGAAACCTATCTCAGACCTAAGACTTTATCATAGTAAAGAACTACATCGCGTACTGTAAAGACAGAGTAACAGGCGGCACGACCCATGGTGGTGTAGGCAATTCTGGTAAATTCTGATTTTCCCAGATTCTTAATCTAAACACAACCCTTGAAGCAGTTGCAATATGCATAGCCACTAAATCTCTCATAACTAATATAACAATTTACATTTCCCCAAACCAAGAATTACAAAAACAATATTTATAAGATATAGTATCTCAGTTACTTCCCTCCTGTATACCTTTGTGGGGTAACACAACGATTGACCAGAGTCGGACAAATTTAAAAATGGATAGAACAGAATGACTTAACCCTGTTGAACAATGGCACATATACATGCATCTTCCATCAGGAAATAGCACAGCTATCAACCTATCTATATGCTCTCCAAAATTTCCAGTACTTGATTGTCACTATACATAGATTCTTTCAGCAGTGATCACTATTCGATCATCATTACATGACATTTGCAGTCATGTAGAAATCCCAGGTGGAAGATGAATGAAGAAGATTGGAAAATGTATAAATCTATTGCAAAATTGGATGCAGATAGTATCAAGAAAAAGCCATTAGATGCAGCAATATAATATGTAACAAATAAGCTAATTGAGGCTGCTGAGCAGGCTATTCCAAAAACATCCTCACACTTTTTTTTATTATTATTATTATTAGCTATATGGTGCAAGGAAGCCTGAGGCTTACGCTGCACCACAGAGAGAGAGAGAGAGAGAGAGAGAAGGGAATCACCAAGGAAGAAAGGAATGATGATATTCAGCTCAGGATCCTGGGTGTGCCAAGCCCAAACTCACCAGATGTGAGCCCCTGGGATCCCAACACATCCAAAATCGTGGTGGAATGAAGAATGTTTACATGCTAGAAGAGAGAGAGAGAGAGAGAGAGAGAGAGAGAGAATAAAATCTGGAATAATTTTCGAAGATATCCGACTACAGAGAAACTCATATTGTTCAAAAAGGCAAGAGCCAGGTATGTTAAAAGAACCAGTACGAAAGCATCCTGGATAAAATTTGCATCTATATTAACAAGTTCCACACCATCTCAAACTGTCTGAAATAAAATCAACAAAATGAATGGCAAATACCAGATTAATCTACTTGCAATCTCAAACTGGAATGGAAATAGCCAATGCACTGGGTGAAGCTTTTGCCAAAACATCATCATATGCTTGAAGTTTTTAAATATACAAGGCAAAAATAGAAAGACACAAACCGAATTTTTCCCTAGGCGCCTCCGTAGCCAGGTGGGAAGGAGCAGTGCGTAGCACACGCTTCTTGATTACACCGAGGGTCGAGCCCGTCACCACAAAATACGGAGGATGCGGAAAGGTCAGGGAATGACCACCACATATCCCGGAGCAATATGGCCTTAGTTGCTAATGCTCCTAAAAATCAAATAACAAACAAACAAAACAACTGAATTTTTCCACAAGAAATGATGAACAGCAGAACCTTCCATTAACTTTCTGAATTGAAAACTGCTCTATCATAGACAAAGCACAGCACTGTAGGACCAGACCAAATTCACTACATGATGCTAAAGGAACTTGGTGACCATTTCCAAATGGCATTACTAGAATTGTATAACAAAATCTTCCTAGAAAACCAGTTGTTATGGTACCAGTTTCCAGATAGTTGGTATCATGCCAACTAAATAGAAATTGTTAGCATAACTCTAACTAATAACCAATAAAACTGATAGCATAACTCCATTCCTCCCTTGTCTATTCTTCCTGTATACTTTTTACTTGCCATATTCAAATTCCACATCCCTTATGTCTCATTAGCAATCTGTAATGTCTGCTTTGATGATCTGGTACACACACACATACACACGTTTTTACTCTTAGTAACCCTAACACAGCCCATGTATTTTCTTGTTCTGAGGACCCCCAGCAGGCCGTATAATTCCTTACACCCTTATTTCCAAACTTATGCATGTCCCAAAAGTAGTGGTGCAACAATCACTTTCGCTTCTGCTAGCAGCTGCAGTTAATCTGTTAGTATGTGTATCCCCTTCCCTACAAAGCTATCAATTTTAAGACCCATCTGACTGCTTCAATAGCACCCGAAACTATTTTTGCATTTCTTTTGTTTAAGCATATCTAGTTCCTGTAAAAATAGTGTCCAGTATTTCCCGTTAACAAGCACAGGAGACACTGTGTATTGATTTTCCGACATTAAGATGAAATTTAAAAATGTTCACAGTTCTGCACATATATGATAAGAAGGAGTATATGATGTGTGTTTCACGTAGTCTCTGCAGGTTCAGATTGATTTACAAGGCTCTCATTATAAAATCCTTCCTATTGAGTCTGGGTAGATTTGTGGACATTTTAAATTTAATTCTTCTAATTTGTGCCACTTTCTCATCATGGCTCTACTTTTGTTGAATATCTCCTCAGATATGTTACTGTTATTGTCACCAGTACCAACTGGCTTCCGTAGCCGAGTGGTCATGAGCGGGAGTGCAGTAGCACACGCTCTGTAAGTAGAACAGGGTTCAACCCCCTGACTGCTGAATATGGTCGATCTGCCAACCCGCACTGGACCAGCGTGGCAGATTATGGTCCATTTCCCTCAACATGAATTGTTGAGGAGGCTTCCATCCTGCAGTGCGTTGATAATGGCTGCACTTTACCTTTTTTTTTACCAACATGTACAATGTGAAGTGCTATCACCATCACCTTTAATGTTCTTAAAAAATGATAGCTTCTCTTCTGTCCTGAGCATTTGTTGCTGACCAGCATACCCTGATCCTATTCCAGCTATCCTTTTTATACAAAATATTTCCCAATCTTCTTGACAATATAGTTACCAACTGTAGCTACTTCCTGTGGGATCAACACTTTCTGCTGTGGAAGATTTCGTTGTGTCATGTTATGCACAATTTTAGTCTCCATTATTGTAATCTGTGGCTGAGTTCTTGATGGTCTCTATTTTTAATTTCTTCAAAGGTATAAAACCCTGCTCTTCGACAGTCAAACAATCAGAACACTCAGTTGAGGCTTAATCTCTTCACACTAGGGTTGCCATATTTAGCAAATAAAAATACACGATGCCCAGTTAAATTTGAATTATTTCTAATTGCCTATGCATATGTACATTGAGATATTCAGACTCTATCCAGTATTGGGCTGGATAGAGTCTGAATATTTATGTGCAGTTCTTTGGCAGTGTGTTTCGCAATTTTTGCGATGGTTGATGTGAGAGAGTTTGTTTCCTTCTTAACGATACAGCAGCAGAAACCCATAAGAAGTTGAAACAAGCTTTTGGTGACAATGCCAGACGCAGACCTACAACTGGTTTTACCATTTTAAAAATGGTCAAATGTCGGTTGATGACGACAGTCGCTCTGGGCATCGAGTACCAACTTGGAAAATGTCGCAAATGTTTGTGTGGCAATCTTTGAATACCACAGACAGACCATCCATGATATTTGTGGCAATGTAGGACTATCATACGGCACGTCAGTGGATTTTGTCAGACGAGTTGAACACAAGAAGGATTGTAGCCAAGTTTGTGCCACAGTTACTGAGTGAAGACCAAAAGCAGTATCACATGTAAGTTAGCAGAGAACTTCAAGAAAGGGCCAGGAGTAATCAAATCTTCCTTTCTGCGGTCATTACTGGTGGTGATGAGAGTTGGGTATGACCCAGAAACCAAGCAACAATCAAACCAGTGTAAGAGCCCATCTTCACCCCGACCGAAGAAAGCCCGATGAATGAGGAGCAATGTGAAGTCCAGGCTGTTCTGTTTTTTGGACATTGATGGGATTATTCATAAGGAATTGTCCCTCCTGGCCAGACTGTCAATGCAAAGTTCTACTGCAACGTTAAGGGAAGCCATCAGGAGGAAACATCCAGAGAAGTGATGCACAAAGAACTGAGTCCTTCATCATGACAGTGCACCAGCCCACACATTCTCACTGTGGAGCAGTTTTTGGCATCCAACAACATGACAATCGCCTCCCCCCCCCTAATTTGCCAGACTTAGTCCCCTGTGACTTCTTCCTCTTCCCAAGAATGAAAATCAAGCCGAAGGGTCGAAGATTTGACAGCATAGAGGATATCCAAACCGAATCACAGACAGTGCTGAACACTGTGACGAAAAAGGACTTTCAAGTTGCATCCAAATCATGGGAGAAGCGCTGGAATCGGTGTTTACGCTCTCAAGGAGACTACTTCAAAGGTGACGAGGACGAATAAGACTCTGGGTGAGTAATTTATTTTATAAATACATTTCGGGAACTTTTGGGTAGCACCTCGTATGATTTAATTTATAATAGCTTTTGCAGCCATCACAACCAGTGCTGGTGCCAGGCTATTTTGTGCCCTAGGCAAGGTTGACCACTTGCACCCCCAAAGAAATTGCCAACTTAAATTTTTTCTACAAAACAGAGGTCTTGTAGAAAAAATGAAAAGCAAAGAACTTGAAAGTGCTAATTTTTTTTTTTTTTTTTTTTTAATTGCAAGAATAATATATCTTTGATTTTCTTTCTCAAATACAAAAGAAAATGTTGTAGAGCACAAATTTCATTTTTGAACAGTCTTGTGAATTGTTATGTTAAAATTTAATTCTCTTAAAAGTTTCAATTTCAGGCATATCAAAATCTCACTTTGCGTGCCTTTTCCATTACAAATTTTGTCACCAATTCCTTGAGGTCAAGTGCTGAAGCTTGGGCATGTTCAATTGATATTACCTTCAACAATGATAACATTCTTCAAAATAAAAATAAAATATCATCACAAATTTATAAGATATAGCAAAAATTACGAGAAAATTGCATAAACACGCTGTTACTCACTCTGCCAACTAAGAACAAGTGATTTTTTTCTTAGCCAAAAATCACTAAATTTCAAAGAACAACTTATAAAAAAAGATAAATAAAAAAAAAAAAAAAGTATAGAATCTTTTTATAAGACTTTATAATTAATTATAATTCATAGCACTGTTGTGGTATTTAACTTAAAATGAAAAATATAAATTGTCAGTTGCATTTTTTACATGTGTTAAAAAAAACTAATCTGTATAAATACTGTGCCCCTCTGAGGTCTGCACCCTAGGCGGCTGCCTGGTTGGCCTAATGATAGCGCAGACCCTGATCACACCCTAAAACACCCTGAAAAGGATAGCTAATATGCAGTGTACTCCTCACTACAGTTGGGGCACTTTGCTGTGTAATTAGTTGATTGCTGGAACAAACTTCCATCTGGCATTGTGGACATTGATATCTTAAATAGATTTAAGGAAAAACTGGATGAACTTTTGGAGCGAATGGATAGGACCGGCAAAAGTTGATGCAGGCTCTCTATGTTGGGTTTTCTGTTTGTAGCCATTTCTCTACAGACATAGAGCCCAGCCGAGACTCAGACATTTTCTCTGGGGTCTGCACCACAGTTATGTTTTAATTTTTTTTGTAATCAGCTGTTGTGTACTTGTGTACCGATCAACTGATCCATGTGATTTCTTCAGTCTCTTCACCACCCAGTGGATCGGTGGGTGAAGTATGGATCAGTTAGTGAGTACATCATTCAGTATCACTCTGGCTTGGTTAATCAGAGAAAAATAGGCTACCACTTGTGCATAGGCTGTTGGCTGTCCATAGGACAAGGGTTTGTGCTGTTTACAGATGGTTAGATGTCTTTCTCAGCAGAGTGGTGTTTTTGATGTCCTGTTAATTCCTTCAAACCAATTTTGTTTTGTAATGAATTTCTTGTATTTTAGAGTTTGATTTTCCAATGTTATTTTGATATGTTGCAAAAAGGTTTTTATTCCATATTATAAATGATAGCACAGGCTATCATTTATAATATAGATGATATTATAAATATCATGAAAAATTACATTCTTGTTGGCTGTTAATTTAATTGAAGTTTGTTTTTTTATTGTCGCTCAAGCACCAGTATCAAATGTGTAATCATCTCTTAACATTTTGCTTTAGCATAATGGTCATTGTGATTTTATATTATTATTATTATTTTTTTTTTTTTTTTGTACAGTGGAATTATACCATATTTTGATGATTTGTGGCAGTTGCATTAATAAAAGTAGTGTGATTTGCCCATTTGAAAGCTGACCTATGGATGTTGGCTTTTCTTAAAACTTTCTTGCTTCCCTAGAATTCACTAAATTAGTAACATTGTTAGTATTTGAGCTGTTTTCAAGTTATGTTTTGTTAAAAATGTCTAGCATAATACACTCATTCAATATTCCTGGAGCATATGTGTATTGTTTGTATATCCCCTCTTGATTTTGTTATTTGACTAAGTAATTTGATTGTATGATTTGACTTGATTTATTATTTTAGCTAGTGCCTGACTTTAATGATGGCTTAGATTCAGTTAATTCATGTTTTTATCTGTTGTATTGATGGTTGTGTGTCTAATTCTTTCTCATATCTGATAAGCAGTTTCTATTTGATCCTTCTTTAATTTATAGTATATTTAATGACATTAGCGATCATGATTAGTAACATTATGTTTAGTACTAATATTGGCAACATGGAAAGAAGCAAGCTTAACACACCTGCTGCTTCCTTATGCAAATAAATATGCAGCATTGGGTTTTTAATTGACATGGGAAAACCACTTTACTTTTAGAAAAATGTATTTCCAAATCCAAAAGAAACTGGATTTTTTTTTTTTTTTTTTTTCCGGTCAGTAAACCTTTACTGGAGGATGATTAATTCAGTCGGTGAGAATAAAGCCAGAAAAATGTCAGTCCTTTCCAATCCAGATTGACTCAATTTGATGGTTTTCAGTTGTAGTTCAGAAAGGTCATCAGAAAAGCCAGCAGAAGTTTTAAACAGCATGAGCAAAAAAGAAAACCTTCTCCATTAACCTTCCCTATCCATACCCTCTAATAACCCATCTACTTCTTTCTTGAATTTATTCAGATACAACAACAGAATCAATAAATATTTCCACACATCCATTCATCAACTCTTCCCTCCTTGATTTAAACTTGTGACCCGTTTGTGTGTTGTCTAAGCTAGAGTAAGGATGCCATCAACATTACACAATCCATTCAGAACTTCAAGCACAATTAGATCTCCTCTCAAGTGTGTAATTTTCAGATGCTGCAATTTGCAGAACTGATGTCTTTTTTGGTAATAGTACTGTTCTGTTCTGTTCCCTCACTAATCTCTAGCTCTCTTCTGTAACAAGAAATATTTTCCACTGTACCCACATCTATCCTAAAATGAGATTTCCATACCTGTATGCAGCACTCAAGATGAGACCTAACTATTGCATTATACAATGAGATAATCACTTCCTCCTTATCCCTGTTGGCAAAACTTCATAAGCTGTTCTAGCAGCTGATTTGCACTGCTCAGACAACTTTGTCTGGCTTCAAGATTATCCCAGGTTTTTTTTTTTTTTTCTTCTTCTCCACTACCCAAGTGTAATCACTCAGGGGGTACTATCACCCATACACAGTACATTGCATTTGCAGTAAGATCTGGAAAAAGTAAGCCATTTGTTAATTTTTCCAGATCTTATTTCAATAACATGCCTTGATTACTGTCTTAACTAACCTGCCAACCTTTAACCTTTTGTACCATCTGGAAACTTAAGCCTGATGTGATTTCATCAATATCAATAATAGATATTGAAAGTAACATTGGGCCTAGCAGTAAATCCTGTGGCACTTCATTAATGATATTAGTCCAAGAAGCCTTGATTACTATCATTAACTAACCTGCCAACCTTTGTACCATCTGCAAACTGAAGTGTGATGCGGCTTTATCAATATCAATAATAGATATTGAAACTAATATTGGGCCTGACAGTAAATCTTATGGCACTCCATTAATGACATTAGTCCAAGAAAAGCAAAAAGCACTGCCCATTGATAACCATTCTTCATCTTCTCCCACTCTACTAACTCTCTGGGATAGCAGTAATTTGTCTTTAATGCAACACTGCTCCAATTTCTTCAGCAGTCTTTTATGTGAAAAAGTATCAGAAGCTTTCTTTCAATCTATGTATATGGTGTCAAAATTTTGTTTTGACACCGTATACATACATACATATACACCAGTGAATATGTATGTATATGGTGTGAAATCTTCTTCTTCAAGCGATTCTTCCTTGAGAGTAGTTTTACCTTCAAGTAAGTCCCATATTAATAAACTATGTACTGCCTAGAGGATCTTCTTCAAGCGATTCTTAGTGCAAAAGCGTCACTTTTGGTAATAAGATGATGCTTCCTCTTGTTGTCCCTCGAGCGTACTAGTGTAGAATGCAGTGATCCAGCAAATCCAGAAAAGTTCTACAGCTCTGTAAGTTACCAAAAACCACAAGTCCTTGACAGTAGTTTTACCTTCAAGTAAATCCCATATTAATAAACTATGTACTGCCTAGAGGATTTTCTTCAAGCAATTCTTAGTTCAAAAGCATCACTTGGTAATAAGATGATGCTTCCTTTTGTTGTCCCTCGAGCGTACTAGTGTAAAATGCAGTCATCCAGCAAATCCAGAAAAGTTCTATAGCTCTGTGAGTTACCAAAACCACAAGTCAATATACAGAAAGTTAAAATCCCCACCTTTAAGGCTTTATGATTTGCTGGTCCACACTATTTTTCTGTAGAGTTTATTACGTTCATCATTGTGACTTTGCCTATAACATACTGTTTACTCTCCCCCCCCCACCTCAGCACTTGTGTCACTCCAAACTAACTCAACATTATTCAGATAGTGCAATCAGCTCAAATTCTTCATTGCCTGTGTCTGAGTGCACTGTGTTTTTGATATCTCCATAAATGTTAATTATAGTAATAATTAAATAGAAATATTAAACAAAATAAATGATAAAACAAACAAGTGACTACATAAAACAAAATAAATAAAAAAATAATAATAAATAATAAATAAAAATAAAAACATACAACAAAAGAAATCTTAGCCAAAAATAATTACAACAAAATAATGTAAAATTTCAAGGTATTAAGAATATCCAGCTAAAGGAACCACTAAGTGAGAGTGATCATAATTTAATGATGTGTGAGCTACTAAATATATATAACTACTGTCAAGGGGGTTAAAGTGAAGAGATTTTGCTTTCACAATGGTGAATACAGTTATTGTAGTCAATTTTTAAATTCCCTTCAGTGAGACCAACTAACCATGCTACCAACTGTAAATTATAAATGGAGGGAGAGGGGCATTCACAGAGGGTAGTCCCTCAGACCTAAGTTCCAGGCTTAGACCTGAATGAATGTCAGGTTAACTAATGTGGCTAGGCATAATGGATGGGATAATTATAAATTAGCAGGCAACAAAGAAATCTATGGTAAAGACAAACTAGTCTGAACAAGTCACCAAGGAGGTAAGCAAGCTAGGGCACATTATGAGAATGTCTTTGGATAAAAATTCAAAGAAAAGGGATAAACCAACTAAATACGACCAGCATAACTACTGATCATCCCATGCTTCTGACAAACTGATTAAATATTTTGTGTCAACAGTCTCCCACAAAGAAGTTTATAGGGATAGAATTACCAGAAATACACCAAGTTACAACTGGGAGCTAAATAATTTCAGGATGACTGAGAAGATAGGGGAAGAGAAATTATTGAAGATAAATATACAAGTCACCTAGAACTGAGGAATTATATTAAAAGAAAGGGAAAAAGAAGTAAGCAGCCATAATTATGATGGCATCTTTGGTTTAACGGGAGGAATTGGAGGTGTGCAAATGTATTGCCAATTCTCAAAGGGGGGGTGAGGGATCAATGGGTGATGAGAACAATTACAGACCTATCATTTGACTTCTCATCCAGGAAAAAGAATGGAGTAGCTGAAGAAATGCAAGAGCATTTGTCTAGACAGGAATGCAGTTATATATCAATAACAGCATGGATTCACTGGTGTATATGTATGTATGTGGTAACTCACAGAGCTGTAGAACTTTCCTGGATTTGCTGGATGACTGCATTCTACACGAGTATGTTTGAGGGACAACAAGAGGAAGCATCATCTTATTACCAAAAGTGACGCTTTTGCACTAAGAATCGCTTGAAGAAGATCCTCTAGGCAGAACATAGTTTATTAATATGGGACTTAAAGGTAAAACTACTGTCAAGGAGGTGATTTTGCTTTTATAAAAATCTCTAAAATTATTTTTGAAAGTTTTTAATTTCATTTCGGTGGGAAGAAACTAATATTAGCATTAGTAGAGGCATACAATGCAAGAAAGCAAGCTTATGCAGCATCAGCAAAAAAAAAAAAAAAAACCCCTCCCATTTCATCCCTCCATTCTTTAATATGTTAGCAGCTGCAAATTCTAAATGGGAAGCATTGAGTAAAGTAATTGTAGAAGCTACTCAATTTTTTTTTTTTTATACCAATCAGAGATTTGCTGAAGGTTCAGACCTAAATAGATGTCAAAAGAAGTGATAACACTAGTAGCAAAAAAGAAAAATTCACAGAATGATTATAAATTATCAGGGGATAGGAGATACAGAATTCTTTGCCTGTGTTAACATTCAATGGAATGGGATGAACCACTTTCATTTATTAGATATGAATGGCATAACTGTTTTGCAACTACAGTAAACCCCCGCTATTTGCGGGATCTGTATTCGCGATCGCTGATTTAATATGAAATGAAACCTAAAAAAAATGTGAATTTTAAAGCTCCGTGAATATTTTACGCCATAAAAAAACATGGGTGTGGCTAAAATTATCTTTCCCGGTCAAAACAGCGCTCAGTGGGTACATGGGGAGGAAGTGGGGTGACAAAATCGCAAGGGTGGATGTTTCTCGCTAATTCTTGTTCAGTATGTGTTATGCGCTTGTCATGGAAGGTTTCGTCGTTTGCTTTTAATTTATATGCTTATAAATTGAATAAATTTATCAATTTATAAATTGACATGCTTACAAAAGTGATAAATCTACCGCTTCGCAGTGTAAAACACTTTTTTCGAGTGTGTTAACGGAAGAAAGTGACTTTATTGAGGACAAGTTCTTTCTAACCCGTACAAAAATATGGCTACGAATAACGAGGGAAATGTGAAAAGATCAAAGAAGGTGATGACATTAGCGAATAAAATTGAGTTATTAGACAAAATTTCTAATGGTGAAAGTGTCTCCTCAGTAGCAAAACATAAAATCAATGAGTCAACGGTACGATCAATCAAAAAATCGGAAGAAAAAATCCGCCAAAGTGTCCGTGAAAACGCGCTAATTGCTTCAAAAATTTGCTCTGTAACTCGTGATGTTAAATTAGAAAAAACGGAAAAGGCTTTAAATCTGTGGATAGAAGACCGAACTCAAAATAAAATTCCGTTACGTTCACTCATCATTCATGAAAAAGCAAAACTCCTTTATCAACACTTTAGCGAAACTGGTGATAGCACTGGCGGGATAAGTTTTTTTAGCTAGCAATGGTGCTGGTTTGAAAGAGTTGTTTGAAATTTCTAATAAATATTACATTTAATATTAAATTGTTTCTTATTTTCATTTCTTATGCTTGCATTTCACTATGTACTGTCTATGGCTTTATTTTTTTCACTTTATTTCACTATGTACTGTCTACCAGGCTTTACATACCAACTAAGAAATATTGTTCAAGGTTCAGGTCTAAATGGTTGTCAGATGAACTAATGAGACATATGACAGAGAAGAAAAATGCATGGGATACATACAAATTAATGGTTGACATGGAAGCCTATGATAGATATAAGTTGGTCTGTAACAAGTCACAAAGGAGATTAGGCAGGCAAAGGCAGATTATGAGAAATCCTTGGCAAAGGATGCAAAGAAAAACAGAAAAGAGTTCTTTACCTATTTAAACTCAAGAAGGAAAGGGATGAATCAGATTGGTCCACTGGATGTTGATGGTTCAACAGTTGAGGATCCAGCTCAGGTGGCTAACAATCTAAACGAGTATTTTGCATCTACATTCACACATGAGGAGTTATTCAGGAAGGGGAATGTCGTAGGTGAAGTAAACATTGGCAGTGAGCTAGATTATTTTCTAATAACTGAGAGGAAAGTGGAGGAGAAATTGTTGAGGATAAACATAAAAAAGGCACCCGGGGTGGATGGGATCTATCCAGTTATATTAAAGGAGGCAGCAAAGGAAGTAAGCAAATCCCTAGCCATAATTATGAGAGCTTCTTTGGACTCAGGGGAGGTACCCATGTACTGGAGATGTGCAAATGTAACCCCAATTCACAAAGGAGGATCAAAGGCTGACACAAGTAATTATAGACCAGTGAGCTTAACTTCTGTTCCAGGAAAATTAATGGAGGCACTGGTTAAAGAAGCACTGCAGGATCATCTGGACAAGAATTCAGTTATAGCTCAGACACAGCATGGTTTTGTTAAGGGCAGGTCTTGTCTGACCAACTTGATTGGATACTATGATGTAGTCACAAAAGAACTGGATGCAGGGAATAATTTTGATATTATATATTTGGATCTTAGAAAGGCTTTTGATACTGTTGCGCATGGAAGACTGCTGCACAAATTGGAGAAGTGTGGCATTGGAGGCAAATTGCTGCTATGGATAAAGGGATGGTTGAGTGGCAGAAGACAGAGAGTGGTAATCAATGGACACAGCTCAACGTGGACTAATGTTATTAGTGGAGTTCCTCAGGGTTCAGTGTTGGGTCCATTGTTGTTTTCTGTATTTATAAATGATATTGATGATGGTGTATCAGGCTTAATGTCCAAGTTTGCAGACGATACCAAGGTTGGCAGGGTTGTTAAGGACACTACTGATACTATGCTGCTGCAACAGGATCTGGAAAGGTTGAGCAGATGGGCTGAGAGGTGGCAAATGAAGTTTAACATTGACAAATGTAAAGTACTACATATGGGAAACAGTAACCCCAGATCAACGTATCAACTTCGTGGTACTACGCTGACAGTGGTAGAGAATGAAAAGGACCTGGGGGTAATTGTGCAGGCAGATATGAAGTTCTCTGAGCAGTGCAGACGAGCTGCAAGAGTAGCTCATGGTGTCTTGTCAATGATATACAGGAATTTTTCTAGCAGGGACAGGGATGTGATTATTCCCTTGTATAAGGCATTGGTCAGGCCACACCTTGAGTACTGTATACAGGTCTGGAGGCCTCATTTCAAGAAGGATGTAGAGCTGCTGGAACGAGTACAGAGAAGGGCAACAAGATTAGTGAATGGAACAAAGGGTTGCTCTTACGAAGAAAGGCTTAAGTTTTGCAAATTACAGAGCCTGGAGACTAGGCATCGGCGAGGTGATCTGATAGAGGTGTATAAGGCTTTGAATGGCTTGAGCATGCTCAATGCCGATGGGATTCTTCCTCTTGCTCAGAATAATCACCTGAGAGGGCATAAATTCAAATTGAGGAAGGACGGATGTCGGATAGATGTGCAGAAATTTGCCTTTAGCCAGCGGGCAGTTGGTTTGTGAAATAGACTCCCATCGCTTGTTGTTGAAGTTGATAGCCTAAACAAATTTAAGGCTCAGCTGAACAGGTATTTCGAACGAATGGAGGGGTGAAATGGGAGTAGTGGTTGTTTTTTTTTTTTTTTTTTTTTTTGGCTGATGCTGAATAAGCTTGCTTTCTTGCATCATATGCCTCTACTAATGCTAATGCTATGTACATAGTCATATTATGAAGGTACATTTATTAATACATATAATACATACATAGACAAACTTTTAGACTAGTTTTTCTTATATATTACATACTTTGGAACGGATCCCTTTATTACTATGGGAGCCATAACTCAGTATTCGCGTTTTGGGTATTCGCGACATTTCTCAGGAATGTAACCCCCCGCGAATAGCGGGGGTTTACTGTACATTCATACTAGAAACATACTGAATTCTTACTAGGAGCTAAATGATTTTGTGTTAACTGGAAGAAAAGTGAAAGAGAAATGGCTGAAGCTAAACACAGTTAAGGCATTGCGGCTAACATAATCTGTCCAATTATTTTAAAAGAAGTGGAAAAAGAAATAAGAAAGCCATTTCTTTCATAATTATGAGCACATCCTTGCAGATGGAAGATGTAAATATCTCTCCTTTTCATAAAGAAGGATCAAAGAAAAAAGTAATTACAGATCTGTAGGCTAAACATCAGTTGTTGGCTTCCTTAATCTCCTGTATTTATTAATGTTATTGATGAAGGCATATCAAGTTTAATGTCTGAGTTTGCTGATGATACTACAAAGATTGGTGGGTAGTGAATTACAGGAATCAGAGTATACTACTGCATTAAGACCTGGAGAAACTAGGCAGATGAGCTGAAAAGTAGAAATTGAGGTTTAGTATTGATAAATGCAAGGTACTGAATGTGGGTAGCAGTAACCCTAGAATTACATACCATTTGGTTGGTTCCTCATTCAAGTTAGTGTAGAACAAAAAAGACCTAGAGGTAATTATACAATCTTACATGATTTTCTTTGGGAGTTCTCCTACTTGGAGAACAACTCATGGAGACAACTCTACGGGCTTTCCTAGCAGTCTGTGTGCAGGCTGCTAGGGCAGCTCATAAAGTTCTGTCAATGAAATACGGGAACGTTTTCAGCAGGAAGAAGATGACAATTATCCTGCTGTATAAAACAATGGTTCAGCTACATCTTGATTATTGCAATACGATATGGAAGCCTCATTTTAGTTTGGATGTGGATCTGTTGGAACAGGTGTAGAGAATGAGTTGCAAGATTTGTCAGAGAAACAAAAGAGGACCATTACCAAGAAATGACTTCAGTTCTGCAAATTGAATCATCTGGAAAGCCTGCAAGGAGATCTGAATGAAGTGTTTAAAGCTTTAAATAAATTGAATAAACTAAATGCTGACAGTTTGAGTTAAGTTAAATGCTGATGGAAACCTTATTCTTTCTTGGACAACATACATAATGGTACGTAAACTTTAAATAAATAAGGATGATTATCAGATGGATATGCAAAGATTTTCTTTCAGGTATAGAGTAATTGATTATTAGAAAAAAACTTCTGTCTTGTGTCAATAAAGTGGGGTAGTTTGAATTAATTTAAGGAAGAATTAGGCTTATGTTTAGAGGGAATTAATAGGTGATGTGGGAAGCGTTTTTTTTTTTTTTTTTTTGGATAATTTGCTTTATAAGCTTGTTACCTTGCGTCAATTGCCAATACTACTACTATGTGCCACCACATTCACAAATAATCATGAGACAGATAAATAATATTGTGCATTATTATTATTATTATAAGATATTCCTCCCTTCAAGCTACTTCCACACTTTTTTTTCCTGTGCAGTAGTGGCTCTTCTTTTTTCTATGCTAATTCAACTCTGTGTCATGAAATTTTACTGTGACAAAATTATGTCAGCATCTTTTAGGGCTTTAGAACTTAGGGAATTAAACTCTGTGCTTTAAATAATCTATGAACATTTCAGTTAAATTAAAAATTTACCTGAAATGTTCATAGATTTTTGGTAAAAATAATGTTCAATATGCAGTACCTCCAAGGTTATCTTGATAATAGGATTTAGAGCTGATATCATCATCAGCCATTTTCAATCCACTGCAGGATGAAGGCCTCTCCAGCAACTTTCCAGTTCCTTCTGTTTTGAGCACTGGCCATCCATTTACTACCCAAAAACTCATGAATTTCATCTATCCATCTCCGCCTTTGTCTTCCAGGTTTTCTTCTAGCTCCTCTTGGGTACCATTCTATTATTTTCTTAGTCCATCTGTCATCATGCCTTGGAGCTATGTGTCCTGCCCAACACCATTTTAGTTCTTTAGTTTTGATAAGAATGTCCTTTACTTGAGTTTGCCTAATCCATGTGTTTCTCTTCTTATCTAACAGTCTGATTCCCAATATAATTCGTTCCATTCTTCGCTGTGTAGTTCTCAGCTTCTCTTCCATTCGTTTGGTGAGTGCCCAAGTTTCACTTCCATAAGTCATGGTGGGGAGTATACATTGATTCATTATTTTACATTTCAGACAAACTGGGATATTGCTCTTCAGTATGTGACTATATTTCCTGAATGCTATCCATCCAAAATTTATTCTTCTCTTGACTTCCAGCCGTTTATCATTATTACAGCTAATAACTTGTCCCAGATAAGTATATGACTCTACCTTTTCAATTACTGCTCCTTCAATCATTATTTCCCTTTCCGTGGCATACTTGTTCATCATTACTTTTGTTTTAGCCATATTCATCTTTAGTCCAAAATCCTTACTAACTGTGTATAACTGATTAAGATTTACCACAATGTCATCTGCAAATTGTAAATGGTTTAGGTACTCTCCATTCACATTGACTCCTTTCTGCGATCAGTCTAATCTTCTGAAAGCTTCCTCAAGGGCAGCAGTAAACAGCTTCGGAGATATTGTGTCTCCTTGTCGAACTCCTTTCTTGATTTTAAATTTGCTACTGTCTTTGTCTAGTCTAATAAAGGAGGTAGCACTCTCATATATTTTCTTCAAAATCATAATATATGGGGTATCTATGCTTTGTCTTTCCAGTGCCCGGAACATTGCCTTATGCTGTATGGAGTCAAGTGCCTTTTCATAGTTCACAAATGCCAGGCATAGTGGTGTTTTATATTCATTTGCTTTCTCCATTAGCTGTGATATTACGTGAAGGTGATCCATAGTTGAGAATCCTGTCCTAAAGCCAGCTTGCTCCTTCGGTTGATTCTCATCAAGTATTCTTTCTAATCTGTTACTAATGACCCTTGTGAACAACTTGTAGATGTGGGATAACAAGTTATTGGTCTATAATTTCCAATTTCTGATTTATCTCCTTTCTTATGCAGCAAAACTGGTGCCTCCGTAGACAGGTGGGAAGGAGCAGCAGTGCGTAGCACACGCTTCTTGATTAGATCAGGGTTCGAGCCCGTCACCACCAAATACGGAGGATGCTGAAAGGTCAGGAATGACCACCGCATATTCACGGAGCAATATGGCCTTAGTTTCTAATGCTCCTAAAAAAAAAAAAACAAACAAACAAATGCAGCAAAACTGATTGCATTATTCCATTGCTTAGGCGTCACACCTTTTCTAATGCACTTTGTGAAGAGCCTTGCCAGTTTTTGTGTTATGTCTCTTCCAATTCTAACAACTCTACAGTAACTTCATCTTCCCCCCGGGGGCTTTCCGATTCTTCATTTTCTTCGCCGACCGGGCTAGCCGAGTGGGTAAAGTACCTGCCCAGCAACCCAAAGGTCGCGGGTTCGATTCCCGCCTCGGGCTTGGATCAAAGTACTGCAAAAAACCTTGGGAGGTGCAATATGGCCACAGAAGCTGATGCGCCACCAACTACCAAATCAAAAAAAAAAAATCAATCATTTTCTTCAATGCATGTTCTACCTCATCAGGGAGAATATTGGGTATGTCGTATGTGTTGCTACTTTGCAATCCATCTTCCCCACTGCTGGTATCATTCCCTCGCTCCTTGTATAATTCTCTATAGTAGTCTTCTGCTATTTGAATTATGCCTTCTCTGCTGTTTATAAGTACACCATCGCTATTCTTCAGTTTCAGTATCATTTGTCTTTCTGTATTACTGCTCATGGCTGCTGATTTAAATCCGTTGTTTTCCCTTAATGCTTGTTCTACTTTTCTTGTGTTAAATCTTCTTATGTCCTCTCTGAGTCTCTTTCTAATGGCTTTGCATAACTCAGTATACTCAATTTTCTCCCTGTCAGTGTTTTTCTTGCTCTTCATTTTTCGCCTTCGGTTCACCATATCAAGTGTTTCTGGACTAATTTTTTCTTCTTTGGATTTCCCTTTCCCTGTAGGTTTCTTGGGCTTTATCACTTTCAGAAAGTTGTAATATTCCTCGTCGATATCTTGGTCCTGAGCAGTCTGCAGAAGCTCAAACTTGTTCTTAAGTTCCAGTACATACTGCTTTTTCTCCTCCTCTGTTATCTCAAAGACCTTTGTATTATTTACTCGAGTCAGTTTTTTCCTTTTCTTTCCTACATCTAAATTGTACATTTTACCATTCTGTGATCACTTCCAACATTTACCTTATTCTGGACAGTAACATCATTCACAATATATCTTCTGTTAGTGAGGATGAAATCGATTTCATTAGTTGTTAATCCATTTGGACTCTTCCATGTCCACTTTCTGTTCACCCTTTTCTTGAAAAAAGTGTTCATTACTGACAGTCCTTGACATTCTGCAAATTCCACAAGTCTTTCTCCTCTTTTATTTCTTTCACCAACTCCCAAATTTCCTATAATTCCTCTTTCTGCACTGTTTTGCCTTTTTCCAACCTTAGCATTGAAGTCCCCCATAATAATAGTGTAGTGGGTTTTCTGCTCATCTAGAAGACTCAATTTCGGTGTACATTTCTTCAACCTCTTCATCATCATGGCTTGATGTTGGTACATAAATCATTATAATCTTTAGCTTGTACCTCTTAGAAATCTTGAGTATTAGTCTTGACACCCTTGGTGATGTACTTTTGAATTCCAAAATGTTGTTTTTAAAATCTTTATGGACCAGAAACCCAACTCCACCTTCACTCCTTTCACTGTTTCCATTGGTGTACAGCAGATTTCCACTTGATAAACTTATAAGTGATTCATTTCTTCTTCTTGTTTCAGCCAAACCGATGATATCCCAATTCACATTTTCTAATTCCTTTTCCAGCTCTAATATCCTGTCTTCACCGATGAGTGATCGTACTTATAACAGGCCGAGTTCAGTTTCCGTGCATGGCAGCCTGGTCGTACCCAGAGATTCTTAGCACCCTCTGCTTCCACTCTGATCCTCTCGCTGCCATAAGAGGGAGAGTGAAAGCTGCTGGGGACTGAGGACCATTTGTATTGTTGTGCTGTCATATGCTGGAGGGTTTGGTCTTTTCCTCTTCACGCTGACCAGGCATCTTGAAGAGAACCACTCTACATGTTCGTTGCCACCTAAGTGACGTAACAGGGCTTACCATCGAGAAGGTGTGCATGAGTGGATTTTAGGGAGGTAGGCCAACTGGACTTCTCCTGAATTTTCTGTAATAGAGAGATATTGGATCCATCAGTGTTTTAGGCTGAGTGTCTAATAACACACAGGATACCTGTTCCCCTCTAAGAAGATTAATAAAGCTATAGAGCACTGAACAATGACTTTTAATCCAATAACAAAAATTTGCTGATCTGTGGCTTCTCAGAATGCTATTTTTCTAACAAAATGAAACAGTTACAGAGGGGGAAAAATGGAGGGCAGGTAAATATATCAAAGTAAATAACAAAAAGGAAGAAATAAATTTATTGCTTGCTTGTGGTTTGAGGGTCCATTGTGAATTAAATATGTTTACATGATCCTTAGAGTATCTGAAGTTTAAAATAGCAATTGCTTTTTTCTGTATGTGTTAAACATTAATTTATTACTGGACAATTATTGTAATATTGTATATGCATAGGCATTATTTGAATGCATGTACTGATTTTTTTTTTTTTTTTTTTACAATTTTTCAACAAGGTTTTTTTTTTTTTTTTTTTATATGAAAACCCCAAACACGAAAGGTATCAAAACCTATAGTACTTAGTACCGTGCATGGGTTGAAGGAGAAGTATGGGGAGAGGGGGATGCCGGAAACTTTGCTCTAGAGACTAAACATGGGTTTCACCACTTCAGGCCTCCAATAAGCAAAGTGGTGGTATTTCACCGGTTGATGAAAGTCATCTACCACCTATATGAAAAATATTAAAATTAAAATGACATATAACAGAAGGAAGCACACTTATTCTACATCTGCCAAAAAAATATATTATTCCTGTAGTCAAATATTGCCTGTCAAATCCCCCTCCTCCCAAGGTTGCTAAGCATTGCAGATTGCATATTCTAAACTATTCCTTATAGAGATAATACTTAATACTCTTCCCCAATCTAGTCGCCCTTCTTTGCATGTTCTATATATATCTATAAAAAGATATATAGAACTTCTTTTCCAGAAGTTCAATATATATATTTTTTAAATACTGCCTTGAGACCTAGATACAATATTTGAAGGGTTGAAGCAGGGGAATAAATGGATAGGCATTAATAAGAAAACTGATTAGAGAAGGTTATGGTCTCCAAGGGTTACCTATACATATATTTATAATAGTGTGCACATTAATTTGTTCCTTCATTTATTTGTTTTATTATTTTTTTAAAGATCATGCTTCTCAAGTTCAGATATCTCTGCTAATGGCTGAAGGCATGATGATGTTTAGAACAAACCATAAAAATATATTACCAATACTTGCACTCTGTATAGATGACCAGCATCATCCTTTATTAGTTTATCCATTCATGAGCCAAGGTAACTTGAAAAAATTTCTTCAGAAATGCAAGTTTTCTGCTGAAGGACACTGCCATGTACGTATATATATTTAACAAACTTCTAACATTATAAATATTTGGTTGAAGATAATATCAGAAAAGTTTTATTTCTGTAATTGATTACATATTAAAAGATGAATATTTGTGTTCCTTTCTCAGTTTTCCTGTTTTAAGTATATCTATAATTGATACAATATAATTGTATCAATTTTAAATATACTTATTTATAATTGATACAATTAATTATAAATAAGTATATTTATAATTAATTATAAATACTTACCAATAGTATTTATAATTGATCAATTATATTGTATTATTACAAAAAAATTAATAAATAAGTAGTTACTCATGATTTCATGTTTCTATGTGCTGAAGCATATTAAAAAATAAAAATAAAAAATTAAAAAAAAAAATGCAAAATACACATTGATTATGTTTTCTTATTATCAATGCATTTTCTTCAAGCATACTCTAAACTGTATATGTATAATTATTCCCTCAATTATTCCCCCACCTTCTCAGGTAGCATATAATTTGCTACTGGTAGAACTGGTAAACTTACTAAATTGTAATGGTATTCAAGATAACAAGCCATGGGTGCCAAGTGATTGACTATAGCGATTTCTAAGTGCTATTAAAGCGATTTTCTCAAAGAGCAGCTGATACTTATAGTAGTGTCCTTCATTTTGACCAGTTATTTAATTTTGCTGTTCTAAAGTAAAGATTTTAGCATACTTAACAGAAGGGAAAGACACATTTTTTCTTGTACATAGGACTATTTATTAACGCGCTAAGTACTAACCTTTCTTTATCGCTTGGTCACTGGTGGCACCGCTCCTGCCTCCACGTGGCGGAGCTGTAAATCTGCAAGAAGAAAGCCACCCTCCCAGGGCAAAAAGGAGCAAAGATGGACAAAATTAAACAGTCCACTTACGGATCTTTTGATCCAGACCTAGATAAACATGATCAAGATCATGATGACACAACATCCCATGCTAAACGACAAAAAAAAGAAGGAACAGATAATACTGTACCTCTCTTTTTAATTCTTCACTCCTCCACAGACCAACCATTGAGTAAGCTTTCTCCGTTTTTGATACAAAAATGTCTTGAAAATGTGGCCGGCCCTCCAAAAATGGTTAGGCGATTGAGATTCGGAGACTTATTATCTGAAATGACCGAATGTAGACACGCTGAGAGACTGTTAAAAGGATCTACCTTTGGTGGAATTCCTACGAAGGTTACCCCACTGCCACCTTAAACTCCTCTAAAGGGGTAATATCAGTGTGGGATCTTTTAAATGTATCGGGGGATGAACTTGTCCGGGAACTAAAAGATCAAAATGTGGTACACGCAAAAAGAATCGTCATCAAAAAGCTGGTTACCTTAGGTGTCAGGTAAGACCTTATATCCCGGACTTATTAACGATTGGGCTAGAACTGTCCTCTCTGAGCAACAACCAAGCGTGCATAAACAACAACCCAAACTCTCAGACCAGGCAAATAACACTCCTGACATCTGACAATACCAGCTGCATCTCCTCCTCATATATGTGCTAATACATCCGATATTACAAACCCAAAATCAAGGAAAAATACCCAGGACATAATCATGGATACAGATGGCACAACTATACATGAAGAACCAATTTTAGAAATCTACGCTGAAGAAGAAATGGATACTGGTCGACCAGTTTTCAAAAAACACAAATCAAAATCGGAATGTAATAAGCCAGTCACTTCAAAAAGCAGTCAGATACAGCTCCATCAATTAAACACAAATAATGGCCTGTGTTTTACAATGGAACTGCAGAGGTTTGTTGCAACAGAGATGATATCCATGATTTAATTAACCGGTATTCTCCAATTGCTCTTTGTCTTCAGGAAACTTACCTAACCTCGCAAATTTCTCCTTCTTTGAAGAATTATTGCCTTTATCGAAGGGATCATAATAGAACAAATGCTGCCCATGGTGGTGTAGCAATCCTAATAAATTCAAATATCCCAACTAAACAAATTCCACTTCAAACTGAAATAGAAGCTGTCGCTGTTCATATAACTCTCTGTATTTCAATGACAATTGTCTCAATTTACCTACCACCAAACCATACTTACTCTTTAAAAGATCTTGAAGATCTCTTCATACAGATACCTCCACCCCTCTGTATATTAGGGGATTTTAACGGGCACCACCCCTTATGGGGCGATCCTAAACTAGACAGATGGGGTCGACTAATTGAAAGCTTTCTAGAGTCGCAAAACCTTACAATACTCAATACTGGTGCACACACTCGCATACAACTCCCAACTGGACACACCTCAGCAATAGATATCTCAGTTTGTTCTCCAGTGCTAGTCCCAAGCATAGAATAGCATGTTTCAAATGAATCTTTGGGCAGTGATCACTTTCCAATCATATGCAATTTTTTAATATCAAAGACTCTTCAAACAAACCCCGCAGGAAATGGAAATTTGTTCAGGCAGACTGAGCAAAATTTCGAACATCAATCTCTCTTGATAAGAAAAAAATCCAGCTCCAGAATATAATGTAACAGATTACATAACGTCACATCTTTTGACACCACCTGGCGGCATGGCATACTGGGTGATCTATACGCCATTGGTCTGGGGGCCAACCTTCCTATATTTGTTCAAAACTTCCTACATACTAGATCGTTTCAGGTTCAGTACCAACATGCCCTCTCTACAACGTTCATGCAGGAAGAAGGTGTTCCACAAGGATCAGTACTGAGTGCCACTCTGTTTTCTCTTAGAATAGATTCTATTACAAGACAGCTTCCAAATACAGTCGAGACTTATCGTTATGCAGATGACCTTTCCATCTCCTGCCATTCCCAAAATATGAGGTCTATTGAACGGCAGCTTCAGATATTACTTAATAAAATACAACAGTGGGCTAGCCTCGATGGCTATCGGCTCTCGCAGCAGAAAACAGTTGCTATCCATTTTTGTAGGCAGCGCAAACTTCACCCTGATCCCGAATTAGAAATTCAAATTTCTAATGTCTCCATCCCAGTCACTAATAATACCAAATTTCTAGGATTAATCCTTGACAACAAGTTAAATTTTATAGACCATATTAAAAATGTACGTACTTCCTCTCTAAAAAAGTTAAACATACTTAAAGCTTTATCCGCCCAAACATGGGGTACAGATCATACTTCTCTGCTTCGGCTATACAGGTCATTAATCAGATCCTGCCTTGATTATGGAGCTCCCATCTATGATTCTGCCAGAATGAGCGCATTACGCTGGCTTGATCCCATTCAACACAGTGCTTTGAGGGTTGCTTTTAGAACATCGCCCACACAGTCTCTATATTGATGCTCACGAGCCCCCACTATCGTTACGTAGAAAAACACTGTTACTGAAGCATGCTGTTAAGATACAAAGTTGTGCCTCGCATCCCATTCAGTCATACTTGTTCAATCCACCATAAGAAAACCTCTTCAGAAATAAACCTAGCATAGTAAAGCCAGCTGGTCTTTGCCTCCTTGAACTGATGGAAGTTTGGAATCTTTCCGTTCATTCCGTACAACAGGTAGCAACCTGCTGTCAACCACTATGGTCTTCCCTTCCTCTGGAGACTTGTGACACTTGTGTCTGCCAATGGAGAAAGGGTGTTTTACAAGCATCTAATATCATACAACTTCATGCAGTTCACACTCAAAGATATAGTGATTTTTCCCCAATTTATACAGATGGCTCTAAATCTAATTCAAACGTTGGAGCAGCTGCAGTTTCCGAATACTATTATTTCAGTATCCCTTCCATCTGAATTCAGTATCTTTTCAGCTGAAATATATGCAATTAAACTGGCCTTACAAAATCTCTGTGCTGATCGATCTTTAAAATCTGTTATTTACACCGATTCGCTTAGTTCAATCATGGCTTTATGTAATTTCTCAGATAAAGTTCACTCTGTTATAGACGAAATACGAAGCATATTACTAATAATTGAAGCACGCCATCAACAGGTCATCTTCTGTTAAATTCCAGCACATTCTGGTATTTTGGGCAATGAACTGGCTGATAAAGCTGCAAAAAATCCAACTAGCTTAGACTTAACTAATATCCCTGTTTCACCATCAGACTTTTGCATTAACTATTCAAGCTGCATGCTTGTCAGAATGGACAACAATCTGGCACTCTCAAACAAATAATAAACTCTTTCAATTTAAACACGATCTGAACATTTGGCGTTCCAGTATCCGTACACCAAGACGAGAAGAAGTAGTCCTATCAAGGGCAAGAATAGGTCATCTTTATTTACTTAGAGGAGACGATCCACCACAGTGTCCACATTGTTATATAAATCTGACTGTTAAACATACTCATTGACTGCCCCTACTATAGACAAGACAGAACATCAACCCTGCTATCACTGGTAAATCTTAATAAACCAATAACTTTAGAGAATCTCATTGGTGACAAGACAAATATTTTTGAATTTTTTCAACTTTCTGAAGGAGATTGGACTTTTTAATCTTTTCTGATGTTATAAAAATATTTGATTTCCCTATAGAAAAAATGAATAGGCGCATTATAGCCATAGTAGCTTATGCACCATTAAACTCCCATAACAACAATCAAGATAACATTTTACCCTGCAGCATACTGTGAAAATAAATTTAACCTTGTTGCTATAAAGTAAGATTCCTCCGAAGTGAGGATTTTCTTGCTCTGCTGAATTCTCATTCACAGATTTCCATGCATCAATAAGGATGTCACTAATTTCTCTTTGAGATGTGGAGAAATTGAATTAGAATATTCATGAAAAGGCACAGGAAAGATAGTAATTTCTTTGAAAGTAGGTGTAGTAATTTTGAAACACATAAACATTGCCATAGGAATATTAGTGCTTCAGATAAATTTTCGGATAGTGGAAAGAGAAAAATAAAACGGCTTGGTGGGATTAGTTCAGTCAAATATAAAATTCTCTGAGAACTGCAGATCAGCTGCCAGGACACCTTATGGAGCTTTGTCAATTATATAGAAGAATTTTGCCAGTAGGGGCAACGAGGTGTATATTAGCATTAGTAGAGGCATATGATGCAAGAAAGCAAGCTTATATAGCATCAGTCAAAAAAAAAAAAAAAAAAACCACCCTTCTCCATTTCACCCATCCATTCACTCCATATGTTTGTCTAGTTCTACATTGAACTTATTTAAGTTATTGGCCTCCACTACAACAGATGGAAGTTTGTTCTGACTATCAACTACCTGCTGGCTAAAGTCAAATTTCTGCGCATCTTTTCTACCATTGTCTTTCCTCAATTTGAATTTATGTCCCTCATGTGAGTAATCTAAGCAAGAGGAAGAATCCCATTAGCATTGAGCTTGCTCAAACCATTCAAAGCCTTGTACACCTCACAGGTGCCTAGACTCCAGACGCTGCAATTTGTAAAACTTAAGCCTTTTTTGGTAACGGGAACTTCTTCTTGGTAACTTGCCTTTGTTCCACGCCATTCTCGTTGCCCTTCTCTGTACTCTTTCCAGCAGCTCTCCATCCTTCCTAAAATGAAATCTCGAGACCTGTATACAGTATTCAGGGTGTGGCCTGACCACCTCCTTATTTCTGCTAGCAAAATTCCTGTATATCATTGACAAGACACCATGAGCTATCCTTGCAGTCTGTCTGCACAGTTCAGAAAACTTCATATCTGACTGCACAATTATCCCCATGTCCTTTTCATTCTCCACTATCCTGAGTGTAATATCGCCCAGTTGGCACATTACTCTGGGGTTTCTGCTACCCATATGACTTTTTTATTTTCAACTTTTTTAGATCCTGTTGCAGTAGTGTACCATCATTACTGTCATTAACAATCCTGCCAACCTTGCAAGCTTAGACATTAACCGTAACATACCTTCATCAGTATCATTAGCATTAGCATTAGTAGAGGCATATGATGCAAGAAAGCAAGCTTATTCAGTATCAGCCAAAAAAAAAAAAAAAAACCCACTCCCATTTCACCCCTCTATTCGTTCAAAATACCTGTCCAGCTGAGCCTTAAATTTGTTTAGGCTATCAACTTCAACAACAAGTGATGGAAGTCGGTTCCACCAACCAACCACCCGCTGGCCAAAGGCAAATTTCCGGACATCTATCCGACATCCGTCCTTCCTCAATTTGAATTTATGCCCTCTGAGCTGATTATTCTGAGCAAGAGGAAGAATCCCATTGGCATTGAGCATGCTCAAACCATTCAAAGCCTTATACACCTCAATCAGATCACCTCGCCGGTGCCTAGTCTCCAGACTCTGTAATTTGCAAAACTTAAGCCTGTCTTCGTAAGAGCAACCTTTTGTTCCATTCACTAATCTTGTTGCCCTTCTCTGTACCCGTTCCAGCAGCTCTACATCCTTCTTGAAATGAGGCCTCCAGACCTGTATACAGTACTCAAGATGTGGCCTAACCATTGCCTTATACAAGGGAATAATCACCTCCTTATCCCTGCTAGAAAAATTCCTGTATATCATTGACAAGACACCATGAGCTACTCTTGCAGCTCGTCTGCACTGCTCAGAGAACTTCATATCTGCCTGCACAATTACCCCCAGGTCCTTTTCATTCTCCACCACTGTCAGTGTAGTACCGCAGAGTTGATACGTTGCTCTGGGGTTACTGTTTCCCATATGTAATACTTTACATTTGTCAATGTTAAACTTCATTTGCCACCTCTCAGCCCATCTGTTCAACCTTTCCAGATCCTGTTGCAGCAGCATAGCGTCAGTAGTGTCCTTAACAACCCTGCCAACCTTTGTATCATCTGCAAACTTGGACATTAAACTTGATATCCCATCATCAATATCATTCATAAACACCGAAAACAACAACGGACCCAACACTGAACCCTGAGGAACTCCACTAATAACATTAGTCCACGTTGAGCAGTGTCCATTGATTACCACTCTCTGTCTTCTGCCACTCAACCATCCCCTTATCCATAGCAGCAATTTGCCTCCAATGCCACACTGCTCCAATTTGTGCAGCAGTCTTCCATGTGCAACAGTATCAAAAGCCTTTCTAAGATCCAAATATATAATATCAAAGTTATTCCCTGCATCCAGTTCTTTTGTGACTGAATCATAGTATCCAATCAAATTGGTCAGGCAAGACTTTCCCTTAACAAAACCATGCTGTGTCCGAGCTATAACTGAAGTCTTGTCTAGATGATCCTGCAGTGCTTCTTTAACCAGTGCCTCCATTAATTTTCCTGGAACAGAAGTTAATCTCACAGGTCTATAATTACTTGTGTCAGCCTTTGATCCTCCTTTGTGAATTGGGGTCACATTTGCACATCTCAAGTCCTATGAGTACATCCCCTAAGTCCAAGGAAGCTCTCATAATTATGGCTAAGGATTTGCTTACTTCCTTTGCTGCCTCTTTTAAAATAACTGGATAGATCCCATCCACCCTAGGTGCCTTTCTTATGTTTGTCTTCAACAATTTCTCCTCCACTTTACTCTCAGTTATTACATGATTATCTAGCTCACTGCCAGAGTTGAATACACCTCTGGCATTCCCCTTCCTGAATAACTCCTCATGTGTGAATGTCGATGCAAAATATTCATTTAGTTTGTTAGCTACCTGAGCAGGATCATCAACAGTTGAACCATCGATATCAAGTGGACCAATCTGATTCATCCCCTTCCATCTAGAATTTACATAAGTAAAGAACTCTTTGCTGTTTTTCTTTGCATCCTTTGCCAAAGATTTCTTGTAATCTGCCTTCGCCCGCCTAACCTCCTTTGTAACTTGGTTACAGATCAGCTTATATCTATCATAGGCTTCTGTGTCACATGTTAATTTATATGTATCCCATGCATTTTTCTTCTCTACCATATTGTCTCATTAGTTCATCTGACATCCATTTAGGCCTAAACCTTGATCTCACTGTATAGAATTTAAATACTGTCTCAGACCATCGTAGTCGCCTTTATGTAAGCAAAAACCCTTCCCTTTACCCATGATGGTAGTTACCTCTTTGAGTAAATCCCACTTCAGCACACTGATCACTGCCACCTAGTGGTTCCTTTATCTGCAGATTCTTAATGCATGAAGAATCACTGCTGATAACCAGATCAAGAGTATTACTCCCTCTAGTTGCCTCCCGAACATGCTGATGCAGAAAACACTCATCCAATAAATCCACAATAGCCTTGCTAGTGTGTAAGTGACCAACCCACAAATTCCTGTCAATATCTGGGAAATTAAAATCCCCCATTAGTATTAGTAATGGCCGCATGGTGCAAGAAAGCCTATGGCTTATGCTGCACCAGCCAAAAAATAAAATAAAATAAAATATCCGAACAAAACAATGATAAAAAAAAAATAATAATAAATAATAATAATTAATAAAAAAAAATGAAATTAAATCTATCATCCCACGCGCCTCCCCTACCCGAAGGCACCATCCAGATGACCCTTGAATTTCCCCAAACTGTCGGCCTCTGCCACCCACGAAGGCAACTTATTCCAGTAATTTATAACTCACTGGCTAAAATAAAACTTCCTGCAGTCCAATCTAAACATTTCCCCCCGTAACTTGAATTTATGTCACCTTGTTCTAGCATCATTTATAATCTTGAAAATTTCGTCCTCATTCATTTTTTACTGATGCCTCTCAGAGCCTTAAACACCTCAATCAAATCTCCTCTAAGGTGTCTAGTTTCCAAACTCTGCAACCCACATATTCGAAGTCTTTCTTCATAAGGACGCCCTTTTGCAGATCTCACCAGGTGAGTTACCCGTCTTTGCACCCTTTCAAGAAGATCGATGTCTTTCTTTAGGTGCGGTCTCCATACTTGAACACAGTATTCCAAGTGTGGTCTAACATACGCCTTATATAATGGGATTATCACGTCCCTATCTCTACTTGCAAAAGTTCAATAGATCATCGATAGGACACCATGGGCCTTCCTTGCAACCTGTTTACAATGCTCAGAGAATTTCATGTCTGACCGTATTGTAACATCCAAGTCTCTTTCCTCCAGTACTGGGTTTAGTTGAACTCCACCAAGTGAATAAGTTATTTTGGGATTACTGTTTCCCAGGTGTAATACCTTACACTTTGTTGGATTAAAGCATAGCTGCCATTTTTCTGACCATTCCTGAAGTGTATCTAGGTCTCTCTGAAGAAGCTCAGCTTGACAGTGATCATTAACTACTCTACCAATTTTAACATCATCTGCAAATTTAGACATTCCCCCCCCTCTATCCCTTCATCCATGTCGTTTATGAAAATTAAAAACAACAGTGGTCCTAATACTGATCCTTGGGGAACCCCACTTCATACATCAACCCAATCTGAGGAATAACCATTTATCACAACTCTCTGCCTCCTGCATCCTTCTATCCATTTAAGGATTTTCCTAGTGACTCCAACCTGTTCCAGCTTATAAAGCAACCGCTCATGTGGGACTGAGTCAAAAGCTTTGCTGAAATCTAAATAAACAATGTCGAAATTATTCCCTGAATCCAGCTTGTGAGTGACCCTTTCAAAATAGCGAACCAGATTTGTTAATCGTGATTTTCCCTTTACAAAACCATGCTGAGTATGCTTGAGAATTTCAAATGATCCTATATTCCACCCTTGATCATTGCCTCCATGATTTTCCCTACTACTGAAGTCAGACTGACAGGTCGATAATTTCCAACTTCACTTTTAGAGCCACCTTATGTATGGGAGATACATTTGCACTTTTCCAATCCAAGGGAATCTCCCCAGAGTCTAGTGATGCTCGCATAATTAGCCTCAATGGTTCAACGCACTCGCTTGCCGCCTCCCTTGAGATTATTGGGTATATTCCATCAACTCCAGGAGCCTTACTGGTCTGTAGGCTCAAATGTTTTTTCATTAAATAATCTTGCAAAATTTCAATATTATTAATTACATATTTTTTAACTTCGCTCCCACAATTTCCCATTGCCACAAAAGGTTTTTCATTTGTAAATATCGATGCAAAATAACTGTTGAGTTCATCTGTAACTGCAGCTGTTAGGTGGCAGTGATCACAGTGTGCTGAAGTGGAATTTACTCAAAGAGGTAACTACCATTAGGGGTAAAGGGAAGGGGTATTGCTTTCGTAAAGGCGACTACGATGGACTGAGACAGTATTTACATTCTATACAGTGGGACCAACTGATGATGTTACCAACAGCAAATGCAAAATGGGAAGCATTCAAAGAACTTATCTTGGAAGCTACTAGGCTATACATACCAACTAAGAAATATTGTTCAAGGTTTAGGCCTAAATGGATGTCAGATGAACTGATGAGGCATATGGCAGAGAAGAAACATGTATGGGATACGTACAAATTAACACATGACACAGAAGCCTATGATAGATACAAGTTGATCTGTAACCAAGTTACAAAGGAGGTTAGGCAGGCGAAGGCAGATTACGAGAAATCTTTGGCAAGAGATGCATAGAAAAACAGCAAAAATTTCTTTACTTATGTAAACTCTAGAAGGAAGGGGATGAATCAGATTGGTCCACTTGATATTTATGGGTCAACTGTTGATGATCCTGCTCAGGTAGCTAACAAACTAAATGAATATTTGCATCGACATTCACACATGAGGAGTTATTTAGCGAGGGGAAAGCCAGAGGTGTATTCAACTCTATCAGTAAGCTAGAGAATCTTGTAATAACTGAGAGTAAAGTGGAGGAGAAATTGTTGAAGATAAACACAAGAAAGGCACCCGGGGTGGATGGGATCTATCCAGTTATATTAAAGGAGGCAGCAAAGGAAGTAAGCAAACCCTTAGCCATAATTATGAGAGCTTCCTTGGACTGAGGGGAGGTACCCACAGACTGGAGATATGCAAATGTCACCCCAATTCACAAAGGAGGATCAAAGGCTGACACAAGTAATTATAGACCTGTGAGTTTAACTTCTGTTCCAGGAAAATTAACGGAAGCACTGCAGGATCATTTAGACAAGACTTCAGCTATAGCTCAGACACAGCATGGTTTTGTTAAGGGGAAGTCTTGCCTGACCAATTTGATTGGATACTGTGATGCAGTCACAAAGGAACTGGATGCAGGGAATAACTTTGATATTATATACTTGGATCTTAGAAAGGCTTTTGATACTGTTGCACATGGAAGACTGCTGCACAAATTGGAGCAGTGTGGCATTGGAGGCAAATTGCTGCTGTGGATAAAGGGGTAGCTGAGGGGGAGAAGACAGAGAGTGGTAATCAATGGACACTGCTCGTCGTGGACTAATGTTATTAGTGGAGTCCCTCAGGGCTCAGTGTTGGGTCCATTATTGTTTTCTGTATTCATAAATGATATTGATGAGGGTATATCAAGCTTAATGTCGAAGTTTGCAGACGATACAAAGGTAGGCAGGGTTGTCAAGGACACCACTGACACTATGCTGCTGCAACAGGATCTGGAAAGGTTGAGCAGATGGGCTGAGAGTACTACATCCCAAGTACTACACACGGGAAACAGCAACCCCAGAGCAACGTATCAACTCTGTGGTACTACACTGACAGTGGTAGAGAATGAAAGGGACCTGGGGGTGGTTGTGCAGGCAAATATGAAGTTCTCTGAGCAGTGCAGACGAGCTGCAAGAGTAGCTCATGGTGTATTGTCAATAATATATAGGAATTTTTCTAGCAGGGATAAGGAGGTGATTATTCTCTTGTATAAGGCAATAGTCAGGCCACATCTAGAGTATTATATACAGGTCTGGAGGCCTCATTTCAAGAAGGATGTAGAGCTGCTGGAACGAGTACAGAGAAGGGCAACAAGATTAGTGAATGGAACAAAGGGGTGCTCTTATGAAGAAAGGCTTAAGTTTTGCAAATTACAGTGTCTGGGGCACCAGTGAGGTGATCTGATAGAGGTGTATAAAGCCTTGAATGGTTTGAGCATGCTCAATGCTGATGGGATTTTTCCTCTCGCTCAGAATAATCACCTGAGAGGGCATAAATCGAAATTGAGGAAAGAGAGATGTAGGATAGACGTGCGGAAATTTGCCTTTAGCCAGCGGGTGGTTGGTTGGTGGAACAGACTTCCATCCCTTGTCGTGGAAGTTGATAGCCTAATTAAGTTTAAGGCTCAGCTGAACAGATATTTTGAACGAACAGAGGGGTGTAGTGGAAGTGGATTTTTTTTTTTTTTTTTTTGGCTGATGCTGCATAAGCTTGCTTTCTTGCATCAAATGCCTCTACTAATGCTAATGCTAATCCCCCTTTCCCTTACGTAAAGGTCCGATGTTTTGTCCTGCTCTTCTTGGCATTTATATATGTGAAGAATTCTTTATCCCCCCCTCTTTGCTCTGTTTGCTAGTGATCTCTCATAAACTGCCTTTGCCTGTCGAACCTTTTCTGTGGCTCTATTACACATCACCTTGTAGCTATTATAGGTTTCAGTACTTTTTATTGCTCTGTAACCTTTCCATGCCACCTTTTTCTGCTCAAGTAATGTGGCACCTTCACTATTCATCCAACTTGGAACCCTCCTCGTGGAGTATTTTTTTAATGGTATATACCCATTCAAGGCATCTGTGATTGTTTTAAAAGCGTACCACAGTTCAAATGTATTCATTTTCTGCACAATATCTACCCAGTTAATAGAGGCCATGTAGTACCTTAAGGCATCGTAATTTCCTTTTCTGAAATTAAAACCCATTCCTTTGCCTTTTACTGATGCTACCTCTCTCGTCATCATCTACTGTAGAACTCCGTGATCACTTCCTGCTACTGGTTCCTCTACTGTGAACCCTGTTATGTCATCTGATTCATGGGTAATAATGAGGTCTAGGATATTCTTTTCTCTAGTACTTTCCCTGACATTGATACAAATAACAGTCATCTAGTTGATTTTAAAATTTTGTTCCCCATGTTGAGTTTCCTCCCCATTTACTCCAATCAATTAGAGGCAAATTGAAATCACCCATAATAAAACATTGACGCTTACTTGCCCATTTCATTTGCATGTAGAGGCTTTTGTCATAATCTTCACAATCACCTGGTCTGTAGATTACTCCTAGTCGCATTATACCTTTGTTTCCAACTATCTCACACCATACAGACTCTATACTAGCATGTGATATGTCTGAATCCGGGAACGCAGTCGTCGCACTCGGGCTGCTTCTGATAAGAAGCAATACCCTTATACCCACCATCCCTTCTATCTACCCTATCCTTCCTAAATACATTATACAAGCCGTACTTAAACTCATCATCCCCAATTTCCGGGTGGCACCACGTCTCGGTAAGCCCTATTATGTCCGCATTACTTGTTTTAACCAGCAGTTCGAATTCACTTATTTTATTGACGACACTTCTAACGTTACTGTATAAACAATTAAGATTTACAGTTCTTGTATATTTAACAACCCTAACACAACCCTTGAAGTTTTTTAGGCTCTCTTCCCTAATATTAGCTACCCGCTCACATGAAACGTTTCTGTCCCCAGAACATCTAGATAATACGTCCAGTTGGGGTAGCAGATAAGAACTGTTAAGGTATGTGCAAGAGTTACTTTGACCAATATTATCAGATAAACGTGTGTCAGTATTACCCATATCCCTCCCCTAGCTAGCAGTTTCCCTGAACCTTTAAGGTATCCTCAATAATACTGGTAAAAACTTTTGCACCACCTTTGTTTAAGTGTATCCCGTCTCTACAAAACAAATTCCTTCTATCTACAAGTGTGGGCCATGCTGATAGAAATTTCCCCCCTAAATAACTACCATTATAAGACTCTCTGATTTGCTGAGTTGTACACATCTGAATTGTACATGCTATAGACTTGGTCTTGGACCACATTAAAATTTACAATTATCAAATTTATTAGAGGTTTTATCAGCTATGAGATATAATTCTCATCCATTCCTGGTTTCAGATGCTACTTTCTCTTTATGAATATTCATTTGATATTCACTTCTGCTGGATCCCAAGCCACATCAGGATAATGGGTAATAATTTGGCTGATTCTGCTGTCAGATTAGAACAACCTCAACATGGTCAGAGCTTGTTAGTCCCCTATACAGAATACATGAGTGAAATGTTATTATATTACATTCCCAGTGGTGAGAATCATGGCAGAGATAGATTGCAAGCAAGTTATATCAGAGTAAGCTTGTAATCAAATTCTGGCAGTCTATGTCTTATACCCACAGGCATTCATTTCTCTTGCAGCACCATTTTAACAATTCACCACATTCTGTATGAATGTCTTGTTTTTTTTTGATAAATATCTTTTTTCAATTTTAGTCATCTCACTGAGCCCTATACACTAAATACAATACTTTTTGACAATGATCATGTTTCAGATGTTTTCAAATAATTAAACTCCTTAAACTTATATGGATGTATTTAAAATATACCATTCGTGTTTTACTGATATTTATCATTGTACATAATGACAGGGTGACCGAATTTTGTTGATCACTGAAATCACTTTTATGACTTAGTTTTGGCACATTATAGCCTTTGCTGCTGATGTGCCACTAAAACTCAAACCAAAGCCATCCCTGGGGTGGGGAGAGACTTCTGTGTAGGTAACCTGGATATCCGTGCAGATAACCTGGGATTCCACTATCAGCTTAAGGGTAGCAGGATGTCAGGCGACATCCTTCCCCTCCTCCGCACACAAGAACAACCTACTTTCCCCATTCATATTGTTCACATGAATTTCTATTTTATCTTGGATGTTCCTCTGAGATATTTCTACTCCTGTGCAATGTATATTAGGCCATTTGTACATTTTATGTTTGTTATATTCATCAGTAATTATTTGAAAATACTTTTTCTTACATATTATCTACAGTATATGTTGATAAATAACTATCATATCTGTCTAATCTTATTTGCAAACACTATGTTTAATATAACTTATGTGTATAAATTATTATTATTTTTTTTTTTTTTTGTAGACTCTGCTAACACAAGATCTTGTTGCAATGGCAATTCAAATTTCCCTTGGGATGATTTATCTTCATAAAATGAAAATTATTCATCGCGATTTGGCTACTCGAAATTGTGTGTATGTATTAATTTAATGAAGTAAAAATCTTATTTCATTAGACAGTAATAACTGTGCCATGATGTTGCTTTATTTTATTCATTATTTTCTGTGGGTAGAATGAGGCAAGTACAAAAAAAACCCTAATTTATATAATGTTATATATGTTATATCGGTTGTGAAACATGGGCATTGAATATGAAAGATTTACAAAGGCTGAAGGTCACATGAAGTATAGAAGTGAAGAATTTTAATCATAACCAAAAGAGATGAAAAAACATGTGCATGGATTCGCCAACAAATTAGGTCTCTGTGATATCATTGAATGAACAAAGTGCTTTAAAGTGAAAATAGGCAGGTCACATATCAAGTAGAACAGACAATAGATGGACCAAATGAATTTGATATGGATAGTGCTTAACTATAAACGCCTAAGAAAAAGACCAAAGATGAGGTAGATCAAAGAAATTGTGAAATTTACTGCTGTTCAATAGCAATGGAAAGCACAAGACTGTAGCTGCTGGTAACAAGATAAGGAGGCCTTCATCCTGTTCTGGATTGACAATGCTGATGATGATGATGATATCTGTTATATAAATAAGGAAATGTCTTCAATTAAGCAGTATTAAGAGTCACTGATTATTTTAAAAGCAATGAATTTTTAATCTTTACATGCTGTCATAGGAAATCAGTGAGGATAATTTTGCAAAAGTTATGTATTAGCGTCCCATTTTTCAGATATAAATCAAAATTCTTTGGAGGGGTTAGGTCCTCCGCCTCCCTATCCGTGTTGTTATATTGTTTTTTATATTAGGATTTTAGGCGCATCAGCGACTAAAGCCATATACTGTTTGTAAGCCTTGAAGAATAAGCATTTTGCCAAAAGAAAAACTGGCCAAGAGAAATGATGATGATGTTATTAGCATAAGCACAATTTCATTAATAGTTAGTAAATTTCCTTTGTACCTATCTTCTACTAACCTAACTTGAAAATCTGGCACTTCTCAATCTACAAGTATTGAGAAAGCAATCCAGCATTTGTAGAAGTTATCATGATCAACTTTATCGTCAACGCAAAAAAGTTATTTCTGTCTTTATAAGCTGCTTCAGGACTGTTTTGCCTTTAATCTGTCTTTGGGATCAGCAATATTTAAACTGTACAGATAATGGATCTTAATAGATGAAGGTCTTATTTCTCACAACACAAGAAACTTGCCTTTGTAGTGAATTACCCAGTTTGCATGTCTTTCAAATAAGGCCATGCCAAAAGGTTGATCAGCCATTTGTTTAAATGATGACACTTGTATGATATGATGTTTTGGGCCTAACTGGTCACTTATTAGATAGCAGGTGGGTTCTTGTGACAATATGCAGGCAAAAACAGTTGTAAAGAAGTTATTCGAAGTAGCTACCATGCAGTGTATGCAGGGCCATATAGATGGAGAGTTTGTTGGATCGACACACCCAGGACTTAACGCAGAAGGGGCTCCAACTCTTTCTGTTCTGGGTATATGAAATCAGTTTTCAAATTTGTAATATAGCTGGAGCTATCCATTGAAAGTTGTACAGTATCAGTGAACTTGTTAAAAAAGCAAATTAGTTCTACTGTAAGAATTACGACCCTTGCATTATCTCCAGTTTAAATTGTGCTCACAAAAAGAGATGAAAGGAAAAGATAATCATTATAAATGTTTACACGTGTAAATAAGTTTGGTTCTTAGTGTCGACTATTCATTTTAACATACTCCTCCAAAACTGCTCAACAACTAGCCGTCATTCTCTAAAATCCACCACCACAAGAGTACCAGATTTAAAAGAGTTACTGTATTATTGCTGGTACCCTAATATAGCACTACTACATCTAGTGGGTTCGGGATTTTGCCCTTTAGAGCACACAAGATTTTTGTGCCTGAAGTCCATTATGTTTCAAACAGTTGTGGCCCTCCTCCTGATGCTGTTTACAAGCACTGGGCAGGCTTTCCAAGTGGGCACTTCCTAGTGACAAAATGGTCAGAAACAACTAAATACACACTGACTTCACACACACTGAAGTCACTTTGGCAAAGAGACAGCAAACTGAAGAAATATCAAGTCCAACTCCTTGATACCTGATTGAGGTGTTGGACGAGAAAAAATGTAATCCTTCTTTATCCAGATGGGTTGGCAGGCTCTCTTAAATAAGTTAAATGGCTTTGCTTGAACAACATCCTCTAAGAGACCAGAAGTGACAAATGTTCAGGACACTCCTCCGAGTCACATTAGCATTAGTAGAAGCATGCGATGCAAGAAAGCAAGCTTATGTAGTATCAGACAAAAAAAAAAAAAAAACCTCCCATTTCACCCCTCCATTTGTTCCAAATGCCATCCTTAAATTTATTTTTAAGCTATCAACTTCCACAACAAAAGATTGAAGTCTGTTCCACCAATCAACTATCCATTGGCTCAAGGCAAATTTCTGCACACCTAATCTACAACTGCCTTTCCTCAGTTTGAATCTGTGCCCCCCCTCAAGTTTTTAATCTGAGCAAGAGAAAGAATCCCATCAGCATTCAGCTTGCTCAATGCCTTATACACTCAATCAGATCACCTCGCAGGTGCCTACTCACCAGGCGCAGCAGTTTGCAAAACTTAAGCCTTACTTCATAAGAGCACGCCTTTGTTCCCCTCACCAATCTTGTTGCCCTTCTTTGTACTCGTTCTAGCAACTCTAAATACTTCCTAAAATGGGGCCTCTAGACCTGTACACAGTACTCTAGGTGTGACCTGACCATTGCCTTGTATAATAGGATAATCACATCCCTGTCCCTGCTAGCAAAATTCCCACATATCATTGACAAGACTCCATGACCTGCCCTGGCAGCCCATCTCCACTGCTCAGAAAACTTTATATTTGACTACACAATTACCCCCAGGTCTTTTCCACTTCCCTGAGTGTAGTACCACCCAGTTGATAGGTTTCTCTTCAGTTATTGCTACCCATATGCAGTACTTTGCATTTGTCAATGTTAAACTTCAGTTGCCACTTCTCAGCCCATTTGCCCAACTTAGATCCAGTTGGAGTAGCATACTGTCGTTAACAACCCTGCCAACCTTTGTATCATCTGCAAACTTGGACATTGAACTCAACCTTCATCAATATCATTGATAAATATACAAAACAACAATGGGCCCGACACCGAACCCTGTGACGCTCCACTAATAACATTTCTCCCCGATGAGCAGTGTCCATTGATTACCACTATCTGTTGTCTCCCACTCAACCATCCCTTTATCCATAGTAGCAACTTACCTTTAATGCCATACCTCTCCAATTTGTACAGCAGTCTTCCATTTGCAACAGTTTCAAAAGCTTTCCTGAAATCCAAGTATATATCAAAATTATTTTTGGCATTCGGTTTCTTTGTGACCACATCATAGTAACCAATCAAATTGGTCAGACAAGACCTCCTTTTAATAAACCCATGCTGTGTCTTCACTGTTACTGCAGTCTTGGCTAGATGATCCTGCAATGCTTCTTTAACCAGTGATTCCATTATTTTTGCCAGAACACAAGTTAAACTAACAGGTCTATAGTTACTTGTGTTACCTTTTGTGAACCCCCTTTGTGAATTTGTGATACATTTGCACACCTCCAGTCCATGGGGACCTACCCTGAGTCCAAGGAAGCTCTCATAATTATGGCTAAGGGTTTGCATACTTCCTTTGCTGCCTCCTTTAATATAACTGGATAGATCCCATCCACCCCAGGTGCCTTTTTTATGTTTAATTTAGACAATTTCTCCTCCACTTTGCACATGTATTGAGGAAATGCAGATCATAGTAATCTCCTATAAGACACTCAACTTATCCTGAGAGTCATCTCAGAATGGAATTTCCTTGATATTGCTGACGAGGAAATCTGTTCTGAATTAAAATCTCAAGGAGTGTGACAGCTGTGAAACAAATATTCATACATAGGGATGGGAAACTTGTTCCCACTAGAAGCATCATCCTTATGTTTAATTCACCAGTGTCACTTCAGTTCAACCATGTCTCCCAATTGCTTTAGCACATTTGCTGCTGCTTATATTTGTAGTAGTAGTAATGGCGGCATGTGAAGCAAGAAAGCATGTGTATGAGCTTATGCAGCATCAGCCAAAAAAAAAATCACACCATTCCCTCCAAATGCCTGTCCAGTTCCTCCTTAAATTTATTCAACCTATCAACTTCCACAATGACAGATGGAAGTTTCTTCCAAAAATTAACCACCTGCTGGATAAAGGCAAATTTCCGCACATCTATTCTACATCTGTCTTTTCTTAATTTGAATTTATGCCCCTTAGGTTCGTAATCTGAACAAGTGGAAGGATCCCATCAGAATTCAGCATGCTCAACCCATTCAAGGCCTTATATACCTCAATCAGATCACCGCGCAGGTGCCTAGTCTCCAGCCATTGCAATTTGCAGAAGTTAAGCCTCTCTTCATAAGAAGATCTCTTCATTCCCCTCACCAATCTTGTTGCCCTTCTCTGTACAGGCTCAAGTAAATCTACATCCTTCCTAAAATGAGGCCTCCAGACCTTTACGCAGTACTCAAGGCGTGGCCTGACCATTGCCTTATACAGAGGGATAATCACCTCCTTTTCCCTGCTAGCAAAATTCCTATATATCATTGACAAAACCCCATGACCTGCCCTGGCAGCCTGTCTGCATTGCTCAGAAAACTTCATATCTGACTGCACAATTACTTCCAGGTCTTTTTCATTTTCTACCACCTTAAGTGTAGTACCACACAGTTGGTACATTTCTCTGGGGTTACTTCTACCCATATGCAGTACTTTGCATTTGTCAAGGTTAAACTTGAGTTGCCACTTCTTAGCACATCTGCCCAAATTATCTAGATCCTGTTGCAGTAGCATACTGCCATTACTGTCATTAACAATCCTGCCAACCTTTATATCATCTGCAAACTTTGACATTAAGCCTGGTATACCTTCATCTATATCATTGATAAATATACAAAACAACAGTGGACCCAACACCGAACCCTGTGGGACTCCGCTAATAACATTAGTCCACGAAGAGCAGCACCCATTTATTACCGCCCTCTGTCTTCCCCCACTTAACCATCCTTTTATCCATTGTAGCAACTTACCCTTAATACCATTCTGCTCCAATTTGTACAATAGTCTTTCATGGGCAACAGTGTCAAAAGCTTTCCTGAAATCCAAATAGATGATATCAAAATAATTTTTTGCATCCAGTTCCTTTGTAACCACATAATATCCTATCAAATTTGTCAGACAAGACTTTCCCTTAACAAACCCATGCTGTGTCTGAATTATTGCGGCAGTCTTGTATAGATGATCCTGCAATGCATCTTTAACCAGTGATGCCATTATTTTACCCAGAAAGAAGTTAAACTAACTGGTCTGTAATTACTCGTGTCACCCTTCGATCCCCCTTTCTGAATTGGGAATACATTTGCACATCTCCAGTCCATGGGAAACTCCCCTAAGTCCAAGGATGCTCTCATAATTATGGCCAAGGGTTTGCTTAGTTGCTTTGCCGCCTCTTTTAATATAACTGGATAGATCCCATCCACCCCAGGTGCCTTTCTTATGTTTAACTTCAATAATTTTTAACTTCAAAATACTCATTCAGTTTGTTTGCTATCTGGGCAGGATCATCAACAGTCGATCCGTCAATATCAAGTGGACCAATCAGATTCATCCCCTGCCTTTTAGAGTTTATATAAGTAAAGAAATCTTTGCTGTGTTTCTTACCATCTTTTGCCAAGAATTTCTCCTAAGCTGCCTTCACCTGCCTAACCTCCTTTGCGACTTGATTACAGACTATCTTATATCTGCCATAGGATTCTGAGTCGCTTGATAATTTATATGCATCCCATGCATTTTTCTTCTCTGTTATGAGTCTCATTAGTTCATTTGATAACCATTTAGGCCTAAACCTTGAACAGTATTTCTTAATAGGTATGAAACTTTTAGTAGCATCCACGATTAATTCCTTGAATGCTTCCCACTTAGAATTTACTGTTGGTATCATCGTCAGTTTATTCCACTGTACAGAATTTAAAAACTTTCTGAGACCACTGTACTCACCTTTACGGAAGCAAAAACCCTTTCCTTTACCCCTGATGATAATTATATCTTTAAGTAAATCCCACATCAGAACACTGTGATCACTGCCACCTGGTGGTTCCTTTATCTGCAAATTCTTAATACACGAATGATCACTGCTGATAACCATATCAAGAGTATTACTCTCTCTGGTTGCCTCTCGAACATGCTGCTGCTGCAGAAAACAATCATCCAATAAATCCACAAAAGTCTGACTAGTGTGTGAGTGAACAACCCACAAGTTCCAGTCAATATCTGGGAAGTTAAAATCCCCCATTATAAGACATTCTGATTTACTGGCCCACTCTATTTCTCTGTATAATTGTTCATTGTACTCATTCGAGTCAATAGGCCTATAACACACCTATAACATACTCCTATTCTTATTTTTGCTTTCGCAGTGCTTTGTGAGGATCCTCTCTTTCCTTAAGGGCACTTACACTTCTGTGGGCATTGGAACAACTAGGCACTGCTTTTTATTAAATGGAAGGGATTTCATCTGTAAAGAATGGTCATTCCCAGTAACATTTGCATTTGTGATTTGTAGCATTCTAACATCAACAGATGCATTTGAACAGGATTTAGAATATGCATCGCTTACATAGAATTCTATTTCAATATCAGATGACATATTATGATTCAATTTTATCAGCTTCTACATACTGTCAATCCATTTAGGGTAAAATTTTACAGGAAAACATTTTTTACACAAAATTTTATCAGAAGACACACACTAAGAATGATGTCTCGTTTTTTCCAACCAAATTATTAAAATTTAGCAAGCATAAACTTCAAAAATTTTTACTTTTTCTTTTTGTGGAAAATACTAAACTAGATAAAATAACATAAACAAAGATCCAATGAAACTGTGAACCAAGAGTACAGCTTTTATAGTGCTCTCTAGACAGTGCAAACGACACTAAGCAAAATTCCAACTGTAATGCAAATATTCCATGGTTCACTCAGTGTGTCACTATTGAACATTGTTCATTTCATGTGCTTTTCCTTTTACAGTGCTCATTTATTCACCTCAATTGAATGGATGCAAAGTTTAATGAAGGTACAAAAATTCCAGTTTGTTTTGCTGCAAGCTTGCAATCCAGCAGCAAATGTGTTAAGGTGCTTTAAGTGGTAGAAATATGTACCCTCACAAATGACCCGTCATGGAGGCCTTGCATGCACATAATGTGCTGCATTGGACCATGAAATAACGTCAGCTACAAAACCCCACCTGCATCAACTGCCAAGGAGAGCACCCTGCATACCCACGAGCATGCCTAGAGGTGGAATGAACAAAAAGAAGTACAGTGACTGAACATAGCATACTAGGAAGCAAGAAAAGCAGTGAAACTAGTAAACACCAGCAAATCTTCATATGCCCAGAAGGTTACAGGGAGATGTTCCATCAGTACTCAAAACTGAAATATCTGTCCCACCTAAAGAGTCAATTACCCCCATCTCATGCTACTGCTAAGCTCGCAACAGCCTGCACAGAAGGACTAATGCCACTTAATACTTCCCAATGCCCAATTAGTAGTAGTAGTAGTAGTAGTGGCACATGATGCAAGAAAGCAAGTGTAGGAGCTTATGCAGCATCAGCCAAAAAAAAAAAAAAAAAAAAAAAAAATCATCACACCATTCCCTCCAAATGCCTGTCCAGTTCCTCCTTAAATTTATTTAACCTATCAACTTCCACAACGACAGATGGAAGTTTGTTCCAGCAATTAACCACCCGCTGGCTAAAGGCAAATTTCCGCACATCTATTCTACATCTGTCCTTTCTTAATTTGAACTTATGTCCCCGTAGGTTCGTAATCTGAACAAGTGGAAGGATCCCATCAGAATTCAGCGTGCTCAACCCATTCAAGGCCTTATAGACCTCAATCAGGTCA